>NW_025745438.1:378142-444406 GCF_021184085.1 Oncorhynchus gorbuscha
AGCCCTTCCTGCTGACAGGGGAAACAAGAGGTGACACTAGTGTGACAGTCATGGAGAACAACACACACACACACACACACACACACACACACACACACACACACACACACACACACACACACACACACACACACACACACACACACACACACACACACACACACACACACACACACACACACACACACACACACACACACACACACACACACACACACACACAACAACAATGCTAGTCTGTATTCCTCCTCCCCTGTACTGTATATCAGTGTTGTCTTTTTGTTGTGTCAGGCTCTTTGGAAGGTATGAGGTCATCACTATCTCTCTCAGTGATGTGGGTGAGGTGAACATGGCTTGGTGAAGGTATGAGGTCATCACTATCTCTCTCAGTGATGTGGGTGAGGTGAACATGGCTTGGTGAAGGTATGAGGTCATCACCGTCTCGCTCAGTGATGTGGGTGAGGTGAACATGGCTTGGTGAAGGTATGAAGTCATCAATATCTCTCTCAGTGATGTGGGTGAGGTGAACATGGCTTGGTGAAGGTATGAAGTCATCAATATCTCTCTCAGTGATGTGGGTGAGGTGAACATGGCTTGGTAAAGGTATGAGGTCATCACCGTCTCGCTCAGTGATGTAGGTGAGGTGAACATGGCTTGGTGAAGGTATGAGGTCATCACCATCTCTCTCAGTGATGTGGGTGAGGTGAACATGGCTTGTTGAAGGTATGAGGTCATCACTATCTCTCTCGGTGATGTGGGTGAGGTGAACATGGCTTGGTGAAGGTATGAGGTCATCACTATCTCTCTCAGTGATGTGGGTGAGGTGAACATGGCTTGGTGAAAGTATGAGACAGACAGACAGACAGACAGACAGACAGACAGACAGACAGACAGACAGACAGACAGACAGACAGACAGACAGACAGACAGACAGACAGACAGACAGACAGACAGACAGACAGACAGACAGACAGACAGACAGACAGACAGACAGACAGACAGACAGACAGACAGACAGACAGACAGACATCACGGCACGCTGGCACTAATCCACCCACTACTGTGATTACTGATTCCTCTGTGTGTGCGTGTGGCCATGGGCTTGCACGTGTGTGTGTGTGTGCGTACCTGTCAGCTCAGAGCCCATACAGTATTTAAGACATCAGCAGAGTGTGGTTTATTTCCTGTTATTGCAGCTGTGCTCTGACACCTGCTGGGGGGTGAAGGCTGCTTGCCTGCATCTCACACCATCCCAGGAGGAGAAGGAGTACAGGAGGATGGAGAGAGAGGAGGAGGAAAGGAGGACAGGAGGATGGAGAGAGAGGAGGAGGAAAGGAGGACAGGAGGATGGAGAGAGAGGAGGAGGAAAGGAGGACAGGAGGATGGAGAGAGAGGAGGAGGAAAGGAGGACAGGAGGATGGAGAGAGAGGAGGAGGAAAGGAGGACAGGAGGTGGATAGAGAGGAGGAGGAAAGGAGGACAGGAGGATGGAGAGAGAGGAGGAGGAAAGGAGGACGGAGAGAGAGGAGGAGGAAAGGAGGACAGGAGGATGGAGAGAGAGGAGGAGGAAAGGAGGACAGGAGGATGGAGAGAGAGGAGGAGGAAAGGAGGACAGGAGGAGGATAGAGAGGCTGGGTCTCTGGCAGTATGTTTGACACCCTGCTCTATACAGAGTGAAAGGGGATGGTACTAACCGTCTGAACTCCTAGACTTCTCCCTGTCAGTTAACACTATCACCGTCTCCCTTTTCTGTAGCATTGTGCTCCAATCAATGCAATATACTGAAACAAACGGAACAACGCAAGAGATGTTGTTGTGGGCTGAACGCATAGGAGTAGGATTCGGTACTGCAATAGAATCCTACGACTCAGTCGGTTCTCTACACAGACCTGCGCGGCATAGCCAATCACAGTTGCAGTAGGCCATATATGGATCTGTGTCATTTACTTTGAAATGGACTGTGTTTAGAACTGTGGTCGTGAGTAGATGCTCTTGTTTTGAGATCAAAGCGAGAGCTGCATGTAGCCACTTAACGCTCATTTTGTTCATATCCTTTGTCAGTGAGTTATTAGCCCAGTTGTAGATCATTAGTATTCAGCAATAGGGGAGTGATTGCTACAAGAGCACAAAACGTGTACATTTCTAGACATCTTTAAAATGCCAGTCAGGTAAAGAGTTTGTTTCTGTCTTAAAGGGGCAGTGTTGTATTTTGAGGCAGGCGTGAATAAGCTAAGTAGCCAATAGGCAGAGAGAAGCATAATGTGTCTGATTCTCTGTAATAATGGTGTGGGAATAATAACACATTTTATTTTATTAAGTGGTTTCTTGAATCAAACAACACAGCAACATTTTCAGTCACCTCCTTGTCTGAAGGACACATGGATAAACAGGTTCATGTCAAGCTCTGCATGATTCTTTCAAAAGTCTCATGTAATGTAGCCTATATTGAACACCACACATTAGCTGCTACTGTAGGCTGAATGATAGAACAGCTATTTCCATGTTAAAATGTTATGGGATGCATTTTCTCCATTGTTGTTGATGGTAGGCCACTCTACATTATGATCAAATAGCTTGGCCACTATTACAACTGAAACTTAAAGTGGGTACAGCCTCAGTGTTCACAGTAAACACGCGCTGGAAATTGCACAGAATTTTCACAATGTTCAAGTTCAGTGTCAAAACAAATTAGAGGGAACATTGGCTGTGACCTCTTCTGACCTCTGTTGACCTCTGAAGCTACTCAACATTCTAAAAAACATAGTTAGTCTATAAAGCTCACCCTCTCCACAGCAATAAAAGTCATTCCTAAGGGTTTATAAAGCTCACCCTCTCCACAGCAATAAAAGTCCTTCCTAAGGGTTTATAAAGCTCACCATCTCCACAGCAATAAAAGTCCTTCCTAATGGTTTATAAAGCTCACCCTCTCCACAGTAATAAAAGTCCTTCCTAATGGTTTATAAAGCTCACCATCTCCACAGTAATAAAAGTCCTTCCTTAAGGGTTTATAAAGCTCACCATCTACCCTCTCCACAGCAATAAAATGCCAATGGACCAATTTGATTAGAGGGAAAGCCCAGAGTGATCCTCAGTTAACCACCGTGAACAAGTACTAGGGTCCCAAATGCACCCTATTCCCTACAAACTGCACTACATGCTCTAGTGAAAACTAGTGCACTAAATAGGGTTCCATTTGGAATGCAACCCAAGTATTTTCACCCATGATTTCCCAGCCAAGATCGAGACGATAGTGTCTTTTCACCTCAAATTACACAATCACATTAATGTGGTGGGGTTACATAATAATGACAGGACACAACCAGAGTCCCAGGCCATGCTGAGAAAACAACCAAAACCAGAACAAGAGTCCCAGGCCAGGCTGAGGTTAGAACCAGAGCCCCAGGCCAGGCCAGGCCAGGCCAGGCTGAGGCCAGAACCAGAACCAGAACCAGAGTCCCAGGCCAGGCTGAGGTTAGAACCAGAGCCAGGCCAGGCTGAGGTTAGAACCAGAGTCCCAGGCCAGGCCAGGTTGAGGCCAGAACCAGAGTCCCATACCAGGCCAGGCTGAGGTCAGAACAGGCCAGGCTGAGGCCAGAACCAGAGTCAGGCCAGGCTGAGGTCAGAACCAGAGTCAGGCCAGGCTGAGGCCAGAACCAGAGTCCCAGGCCAGGCCAGGTTGAGGCCAGAACCAGAGTCCCATACCAGGCCAGGCTGAGGTCAGAACCAGAGTCAGGCCAGGCTGAGGCCAGAACCAGAGTCCAGGCCAGGCTGAGGTCAGAACCAGAGCCCCAGGCCAGGCCAGGCCAGGCCAGGCTGAGGCCAGAACCAGAACCCCAGGCCAGGCCAGACTGAGGCCAGAACCAGAGTCCCAGGCCAGGCTGAGGCCAGAAGCAGAATCCCAGGCCAGGCTGAGGTTAGAACCAGAGCAAGGCCAGGCTGAGGTTAGAACCACAGAGCAAGGCCAGGCTGAGGTTAGAACCAGAGTCCCAGGCCAGGCCAGGCTGAGGCCAGAACCAGAGACCCAGGCCAGGCTGAGGTTAGAACCAGTCCCAGGCCAGGCCAGGCTGAGGCCAGAACCAGAATCCCAGGCCAGGCTGAGGTTAGAACCAGAGCCAGGCCAGGCTGAGGTTAGAACCAGAGTCCCAGGCCAGGCCAGGCTGAGGCCAGAACCAGAGTCCCAGGCCAGGCCAGGCTGAGGTCAGAACCAGAGTCAGGCCAGGCTGAGGCCAGAACCAGAGCCAGGCCAGGCTGAGGTCAGAACCAGAGCCAGGCCAGGTTGAGACCAGAACCAGAGTCAGGCCAGGCTGAGGCCAGAACCAGAGTCAGTCCAGGCTGAGGTCAGAACTAGAGCCAGGCCAGGCTGAGACCAGAACCAGTCCCAGGCCAGGCTGAGGCCAGAACCAGAGTCAGGCCAGGCTGAGACCAGAACCAGAGTCAGGCCAGGCTGAGGTCAGAACTAGAGCCAGGCCAGGCTGAGACCAGAACCAGTCCCAGGCCAGGCTGAGGAAACAACCAAAACCAGAATAAGAGTCCCAGGCCAGGCTGAGGCTGAGGCCAGAACCAGAGTCAGGCCAGGCTGAGGCCAGAACCAGAGCCAGGCCAGGCTGAGGTCAGAACCAGAGCCAGGCCAGGTTGAGACCAGAACCAGAGTCAGGCCAGGCTGAGGTCAGAACTAGAGCCAGGCCAGGCTGAGACCAGAACCAGAGTCCCAGGCCAGGCTGAGGAAACAACCAAAACCAGAAATAAGAGTCCCAAACCAGGCAACTGCAGGCTGTTTGGCCAGAACCAGAGCCCCAGGCCCAGATTGTTGAACCAGAGCTGGGCCAGGCTGAGGTTAGAACCAGAGTGACTGTGTGACTAGCGCCCAGGCCAGGCTGAGGCCAGAACCAGAGCCCAGGCCAGGTCCAGGCTGAGGCTGAACCAGAATCCATGTCTGAGGCCAGGCCAGGCTGAGACCAGAACCAGAGTCCCAGGCCAGGCTGAGGCCAGAACCAGAGCCAGGCCAGGCTGAGACCAGAACCAGAGTTCCAGGCCAGGCTGAGGCCAGAACCAGAGTCCCAGGCCAGGCTGAGTCCAGAACCAGAGCCAGGCCAAGCTGAGGCCAGAACCAGAGTCCCAGGCCAGGCTGAGGTCTGGACAATAGCATGAAGGAACATGTCTTAGACCTGATGGACTGAAATTAGGGCTGTCCTAAACAATGGAAGAATGTTGGTCGAAATCGATTGGTCTAAATTTTTTAACGTGTATTTTTCCAAAACAAACAATCCAATCAACTGCACACTGTTTGATTACACAATTAAGACACACAAATGACTAGAGGAATTCCGACCACAATTGATTTGATTGTGCCGGGCCTGACTCAGACTGGCCTGACTCAGACTTAGTTAAAAAAAGAGTGACTGTGTGACTAGCACCCATTGTCTCTCTCTCCTCCCCGCTCCAGCGACCACCACAGAGCATCAACAGTGTTAATCACGCTGTCCATGTTGCTGAAGCTGAAACATAATTATAGCCATGTCTGACTGAAAAGTTCTCTTACCGAAATCCCTCATTCCCCTATTCCCTCAAACCTTGCTCTCTCTATTTTGACAATAGGGCATGACTTATAGCATATCATAATCATAAACTCAGATAAGCATAACAGAAAAACGGATGAGAGGTACAGCATGGGGTACAAACCCAAAACAGGGGTAATGTTTACTGAAACCCCCATATTCAGTGACAGGTAAGGGGGGTAGTGAGATCTGTAAAAGATGTTTGACTTAGTGGTGTAAACTACTGGAGATCCAGATAAAGGAGGGGTAAAGTAACAAGCGCTGGGTGAGTATTATAAGTTCCAAACAGGTGCTGTTAGATTACAATAAGCTATTTCTGACCAATATAACCATATACAATTTCAGTAGAACATGTCTTAGAGTGATGGACTGTGCCACCCCCACGGCCTAAACAATGGATTAGCCCACCTAGACAGGCGAAATCAGAAAGGTGTCTTGTACACCATGATAAATATGGGGGTTACTCTACCTCCCAAATATCACTAGTGAACGGTACAACATGGGGTACTGAAACCCCCATATCACTAGTGACAGGTACAGCATGGGGTACTGAAACCCCCAAATCACTATTGACAGGTACAGCGTGGGGTACTGGAACCCCCATATCACTAGTGACAGGTACAGCGTGGGATACTGGAACCCCGATATCACTAGTGACAGGTACAGCGTGGGGTACTGAAACCCCCATATCACTAGTGACAGGTACAGCATGGGGTACTGAAACCCCCATATCACTAGTGACAGGTACAGCATGGGGTACTGAAACCCCCATATCACTAGTGACAGGTACAGCATGGGGTACTGAAATCCCCATATCACTAGTGACAGGTACAGTGTGACAGGTACTGAAACTGAAATCCCCATATCACTAGTGACAGGTACAGCATGGGGTACTGAAATCCCCATATCACTAGTGACAGGTACAGCATGGGGTACTGAAACCCCCATATCACTAGTGACAGGTACAGCATGGGGTACTGAAACCCCCATATCACTAGTGACAGGTACAGCATGGGGTACTGAAACCCCCATATCACTAGTGACAGGTACAGCATGGGGTACTGAAACCCCATATCACTAGTGACAGGTACAGCGTGGGGTACTGAAACCCCCATATCACTAGTGACAGGTACAGCATGGGGTACTGAAACCCCCATATCACTAGTGACAGGTACAGCATGGGGTACTGAAACCCCCATATCACTAGTGACAGGTACAGCATGGGGTACTGAAACCCCCATATCACTAGTGACAGGTACAGCATGGGGTACTGAAACCCCCATATCACTAGTGACAGGTACAGCATGGGGTACTGAAACCCCCATATCACTAGTGACAGGTACAGCGTGGGGTACTGAAACCCCATATCACTAGTGACAGGTACAGCATGGGGTACTGAAACCCCCATATCACTAGTGACAGGTACAGCATGGGGTACTGAAACCCCCATATCACTAGTGACAGGTACAGCATGGGGTACTGAAATCCCCATATCACTAGTGACAGGTCTGGGAAAATAGAAAAAGAGAGATCTTGCATGCAGCGACCAGAGTGAGCTGTAGGAGGCTGGTCGTCAGGGCTACCTCATTTATATGCTGAGCACACACAGCCTAGTGCAGGGACACTCAATGCTCTTTAAACACACACACACACACACACACACACACACACACACACACACACACACACACACACACACACACACACACACACACACACACACACACACACACACACACACACACACACACACACACACACACACACACACACACACACACACACACAAATCGCAGCGACAACCTCAACCCTGTTTACTCTACCTCCCATTAATTTATTCTGCTCTAATTCAACTCTTCACTGAGGCTGTCTGCACACACTCCCCTTCCTTAAATGTGGAAGACACATTTCAGTTGAACTTACTTACTGACTAGGTATCCCATTTTCCCTTCCTCAACCCTCTCCCCCTCTACTCTCTCTCCCCCTCTACTCTCTCTCCTCCTCTCCAACTCTCTCTCCTCACACCCCACTCACTCACACATCTCTTCCTCCCCTCTCAAACCCTCCCCCAACACAGCAGCACCTGAGTGCTCCTGCCCATCATGCTGGCTCTAGTAGCCAGAGTCCATGGTGGCTCTGCCCTGTCCAGTTGCCCTGAGCTCTGGGTAAACACTGCAGACAGGCAGACTACTGTACTTTCAACAACAAGCCGTAGAGCCAGAGTCAGGGAGTGAGGTCTCCAGTGAACTGAAGTAGGTTTGAGCTGGGCTAAGCTGGGCTGACACACAAGCATACACATGCAAACACACACACACACCTGCAGGGGTCTGCATGCTAGGTTGGCTTTGAGCTGCCTTTCTCCACTGCGGATCAGGCTGAGAGAGGCAGGCAGTAGCGTGGTAGTGAAACACACACACACACACACCATCACACACACACACACACACACACACACACACACACACACACACACACACACACACACACACACACACACACACACACACACACACACACACACACACACACACACACACACACACACACACACACACACACACACACACACACACACACACACACTGCCCTTCATCCCAACTTCCTCAGCATTCCTCTAAAATAATAACATGCCACCCTCCCCTCGGGTTGCCATGGAAACTGCTCCAAGAGGCAAAAAAAAGGGGGTGCTGCTGGAGGTCTGACTACAGAAAGGGAGAAGAAGGCTGCCCAAATATCAACACACAGAGACCTACACACACACAACCAGGCTATAAAGGCTGCCAACAGCACACTGGCTACTGTATATTGATCTAGCTGCTGTTGTTGACAGATGAACGTCCATATCCTTCACATGGAGCTGAAGGACCAGCAGCAGAGTTTAAACACACAATGATTCAACATATAGAGGGACCTGATGATGATGAAGAAGAATATTATATTTCAAATTCAATACTAGCAATACACATTCTGACAAAGACATTAGATGAAACACACATGAAACAACACACATTAAATGTCCGTTTGAGAATGACACGTACCTGAGTCAAAATGGGAACTGAAGGCAAAAGTGGGATTGAAGAACGCTGAAGACATAACCGTCACGGAGAGAGCCACGGACATCCTCCCCCCTCTTCAGTCTTGAGACGACAGCAGACAGGGTTTATCAAAATACAACATGGAAATAGATCAGATGTTGACTAAAGCACATTTAGCCGAAGGATTGTATGCCAGTCAAATTAAACGCTGCATTTTAGGTTATTGATCTTTGACACCCTTGAGACGCAGCGCGCGCATCCTTCACATCGGATCAATAGACATATGTTGACAAACATTCCCGTCGGTATTTGTTTTTGAATTTGATACCGCAGGCATTCACTTGACTGACGGATGATTAAAAACGATAGATAGGCATCTCCCGTCCCACGCTTTTCTTCTCCGTCATCCAACCAGTTTGATGATGATGAGCCAGAATACAGAACCCCGCTGCTTTATCGCGCTGCTTTTTTTGTCGACGCGATTCCGTTATTTAGGCTACATCGTTTTCGGTTTTGTCTCTGACTGTACAAATACCTTGACATTCGTCCAGTGGCAATCTTACTCTCCAAGTCAAGTTATGTTCTTCCTCTTTAGAGTAGATCAATGCAACATGATGGATTAGGCTGCACAGAGTTATCCAGAATCCTCGCTATATTCCCTAGGAGATATTCAATACTCATTGCATTTTCGGAACGTCACTTTAGCTGGCGACAGGGGAAACGCCATCTTGCTTAAATTGTCCTGTCCTAGTTTATCCTAACTGGAATCTCGCTGACTCGTTTAGGAATATGGCATATGCACCGTGGTGAAGGCAAAGATGAGGAGGCGAGAAAAGAGGGGGTAGGGAGGTCTGTGTCTCAGAATAATAATACAACACGTGAACAGGTGGTGAATTGGAATAAGAACGTTATTGTAGTGCAGGACAGGTGTATGTCTGTGCGTGATTTAGCTTGCCTGGTACTATGGGATCAATCAATGCAATAGTCCCAAAAGTGCAAACACGACCATGCTCAGTGCAAATCAAGGGCACCTCCATATGCCTTTGACATAAAACCATGGTCTGGTCTAATCTCTGGTGGACACTAGGTAACATAAAGTAGATTAGATGAGTGTATTACACACATTCATAGGCTTGCAGGTGTAATCACAGGTTACAGTGAAATTCTTATCCTTCGAGACTGTATGGTACATAGACTGTATGGTACATGGACTGTATGGTAACATAGACTGTATGGTACATATAATGTATGGTACATATACTGTATGGTACATATATTGTATGGTACATAGACTGTATGGTAACATAGACTGTATGGTACATAGACTGTATGGTTCCTCCCTCTGAGCCTGGTTCCTATCTAGGTTCCTCCTTCTGAGCCTGGTTCCTCTCTAGGTTCCTCTCTAGGTTCCTCCCTCTGACCTTGCTTCCTCTCTAGGTTCTTTCCTCTAAGCCTGGTTCCTCTCTAGGTTTCTCCCTCTGAGCCGGGTTCCTCTATAGGTTCCTCCCTTTGTTCCCTGCTTCCTCTCTAGGTTCCTCCCTCTGAGCCTGCTTCCTCTCTAGGTTCCTCCCTCTGAGCCTGTGTCCTCTCTCGGTTCCTCTCTAGGTTCCTTCCTCTGAGTCTGCTTCCTCTCTAGGTTCCTCTCTAGGTTCCTTCCTCTGAGCCTGGTTCATATTCAGGTTCCTCTCTAGGTTCCTCCCTCTGAGCCTGCTTCCTCTCTAGGTTCCTCCCTCTGAGCCTGGTTCCTCTCTAGGTTCCTCCCTCTGAGTCTGCTTCCTCTCTAGGTTCCTTCCTCAAAGCCTGCTTCCTCTCTAGGTTCCTCCCTCTGAGCCTGGTTCCTCTCTAGGTTCCTTCCTCTGAGTCTGCTTCCTCTCTAGGTTCCTCTCTAGGTTCTTTCCTCTGAGCCTGCTTCCTCTCAAGGTTCCTCCCTCTGAGCCTGGTTCCTCTCTAGGTTCCTTCCTCTGAGTCTGCTTCCTCTCTAGGTTCCTTCCTTTGAGTCTGCTTCCTCTCTAGGTTCCTCTCTAGGTTCTTTCCTCTGAGCCTGCTTCATCTCAAGGTTCCTCCCTCTGAGCCTGGTTCCTCTCTAGGTTCCTTCCTCTGAGTCTGCTTCTTCTCTAGGTTCCTTCCTCTGAGTCTGCTTCCTCTCTAGGTTCCTCTCTAGGTTCTTTCCTCTGAGTCTGGTTCCTCTCTAGGTTCCTTCCTCTGAGTCTGCTTCCTCTCTAGGTTCCTCTCTAGGTTCCTTCCTCTGAGTCTGCTTCCTCTCTAGGTTCCTCTCTAGGTTCCTTTCTCTGAGTGCTTCCTCTCTAGGTTCTTTCCCAAGTTCATTCCCTCTGGGGAGTTTTCCTGCCCAATGTGCTTCTGCCTGTTCTATGTGGTTTTAGTCTGGGTATCTGTAAAGCACTTTGTGAAAGCTGCTGATGTAAAAAGGGCTTCATCAAATATGTTTGATTGATTGAATGTTCAGTACATTAAATTAGATGACATTTGTATTCAATTCAAATCAAATCAAATCAAATTTCATTTGTCACATACACATGGTTAGCAGATGTTAATGCGAGTGTAGCGAAATGCTTGTGCTTCTAGTTCCGACAATGCAGTAATAACCAACAAGTAATCTAACTAACAATTCCAAAACTACTGTCTTATACACAGTGTAAGGGGATAAAGAACATGTACATAAAGATATATGAATGAGTGATGGTACAGAGCAGCATACAGTAGATGGTATCGAGTACAGTATATACATATGAGATGAGTATGTAAACAAAGTGGCATAGTTAAAGTGGCTAGTGATACATGTATTACATAAGGATGCAGTAGATGATATAGAGTACAGTATATACGTATGAGATGAGTATGTAAACAAAGTGGCATAGTTAAAGTGGCTAGTGATACATGTATTACATAAAGATGCAGTAGATGATATAGAGTACAGTATATACGTATGCATATGAGATGAATAATGTAGGGTATGTAACATTATATTAGGTAGCATTGTTTAAAGTGGCTAGTGATATATTTTACATCATTTCCCATCAATTCCCATTATTAAAGTGGCTGGAGTTGAGTCAGTGTCAGTGTGTTGGCAGCAGCCACTCAATGTTAGTGGTGGCTGTTTAACAGTCTGATGGCCTTGAGATAGAAGCTGTTTTTCAGTCTCTCGGTCCCAGCTTTGATGCACCTGTACTGACCTCGCCTTCTGGATGATAGCGGGGTGAACAGGCAGTGGCTCGGGTGGTTGATGTCCTTGATGATCTTTATGGCCTTCCTGTAACATCGGGTGGTGGAGGTGTCCTGGAGGGCAGGTAGTTTGCCCCCGGTGATGCGTTGTGCAGACCTCACTACCCTCTGGAGAGCCTTACGGTTGTGGGTGGAGCAGTTGCCGTACCAGGCGGTGATACAGCCCGCCAGGATGCTCTCGATTGTGCATCTGTAGAAGTTTGTAGTCTCCTCAGCCAGTAATAAATAATTGGGGGGTGTTTATATTTGTTCTGTTACACGCAGTGTGTAATGAAATGTGTTTTTTGTAAATCCCAACTCCCCCTGAGACACCCGCAGGGAGTGGAATCACGGCCAGGGTCGCCATTACACTGAGCCCATTGAGCAATTTGTTTTAAGTGATTTGTTCAAGGGCACAGCGACAGATTCCCCCACCTAGTCGGCTCTGGCATTCAAACCAGCAATATGATGTAGATACAGAAAGTAAACAGCGTAGTGGGTCAATTCTCACAACAACTAAGAGCGTTGAAGCGCGAAGCTCAACCTCTCCTCTCTTTTGATGGCCTGGCCACCACGCTGTACACAGTGTGAAGTGTTCCCGTGCACATGCTCAGATACTGTGTGTGAGAGTGAAATGTTGCATCTCGCCCATCTCAATATCTCCGGTGCTGCTCGTGGCAACATCATTTTGTTGAGTCTAATTAATATGGGGAAACTATTCCTTTTTAAATAGTTTTATCAAAGAAACATTGAACATCTAATAGTCAAATCATAGAGTAAAAGCAGGTGAGCTGGTTCTTGGCCATTTTCTGCTGTTATGTGGTGGAACACTGAGCAGGTGGAGCATTAAGTCAATCTTGTTACTCATAGATATGATGGAAATGTTGTAACAATAAAACATTTTTTGTGAAGCATTCAATTCCTACTCCTTTCTGCACACAACAAGCTTCCAGTCTCCCTGCTGTCACAGGGGGATTCATGGCTTATTTAAGAAGAAATCATCAACTCTGTTAATTTATTTGGCACTTACTAGGCATTTGTTCCAGTCAATTCTTTATTTAACCTCTTGAGATGGGAAAACACGTTGTTTATGAAGGCGAATATGTGCTATTTATGACAAAATCAAAGTTATTTTTGACCAAGTTACACTTTTTAATAGGCATTGTTTGTTGGAATGACCCAGATCCTACACTGAGGAAGCATCCAGGTGTTTTGGACCACAACACCGGTCCCTATTTTACCTCAGGATGCACGAATCCAAATCATTGGCCACTTTAATACATCATACTAGTCACTTTAAATAATTCCACTTTTATAATGTTTACATATCCTACATTACTCATCTCATATGTATATGCTGTACCCGATACCATCTACTGCATCTTGCCTATGCTGCACGGCCATCACTCATCCATATATTTATATGTACATATTCTTATTCATCCCTTTACATTTGTGTGTATAAGGTAGTTGTTGGTGAATTGTTAGATTACTTGTTAAATATTACTGCACTGTCGGAACTAGAAGCACAAGCATTTCGTTACACTCACATTAACATCTGCTAACCATGATATTTTATTTGAATGCCAATGTTAAGGGTTAGAAGCTGTCATTAGATGTTTTAAAGTGTTCTCTGTTAATAACATTAGATGTTGGCATCAGCATCATTTTCAGCATAAGTGAGAAATATGACCTTGTAAGATTCAACTCAATATTAGGAAGTATGTTTCACATTCTGCATTAGTTATCAGAATAGAGGTTGCAGTTCTGTCAACGTCCACCAGAGGAGGACATAGGACCACTAATAATTACTCAAGATATACCTGCTTTACAGCAGTAACAGTTTGGAGCTTGTCAGACCACTGGTTTCAGTCCCACCTAATCTCGCGGGGCCATCCTTCAGTCCCACCGCAGAAAAACCTGGTGGTTTCATGTCTACTATCTCTAGTTAGCAGAGTCATTCACCAGGGACGTGTTCTAGTTCTGACACTGAGTTACAGGCAGTGATGTGTTGTTCCCTTTTTTTATATATTTTTAATTTCACCTTTATTTAACCAGGTAGGCTAGTTGAGAACACCTTTATTTAACCAGGTAGGCTAGTTGAGAACACCTTTATTTAACCAGGTAGGCTAGTTGAGAACACCTTTATTTAACCAGGTAGGCTAGTTGAGAACACCTTTATTTAACCAGGTAGGCTAGTTGAGAACACCTTTATTTAACCAGGTAGGCTAGTTGAGAACACCTTTATTTAACCAGGTAGGCTAGTTGAGAACACCTTTATTTAACCAGGTAGGCTAGTTGAGAACACCTTTATTTAACCAGGTAGGCTAGTTGAGAACACGTTCTCATTTACAACTGCGACCTGGCCAAGATAAAGCAGTTCGACAGATACAACAACACAGAGTTTCACATGGAATAAACAAACATACAGTCAATAATACAGTAGAAAAAGAAAACAAAAAAAGTCTATATACAGTGAGTGCAAATGAGGTAAGATAAGGGAGTTAATAAATTAATAGGCCATGGTGGCGAAGTAATTACAATATAGCAATTAAACACTGGAATGGTAGTTGTGCAGAAGATGAATGTGCAAGTAGAGATACTGGGGTGCAAAGGAGCAACATAAATAAATAAATAAGGTATGGGGATGAGGTAGATTGGATGGGCTGTTTACAGACGGGCTATGTACAGGTGCAGTGATCTGTGAGCTCCTCTGACAGCTGATGCTTAAAGTTAGTGAGGGAGATATGAGTCTCCAGCTTCAGTGACTTTTGCAGTTCGTTCCAGTCATTGGCGGCAGAGAACTGGAAGGAAAGGCGACCAAAGGAGGAATTGGCTTTGGGGGTGACCAGTGAGATATACATGCTGGAGCGCGTGCTACGGATGGGTGCTGCTATGGTGACCAGTGAGCTGAGACAAGGCGGGGCTTTACCTAGCAGAGACTTGTAGATGACCTGGAGCCAGTGGGTTTGGCGACGAGTATGAAGCGAGGGCCAGCCAATGAGAGCGTACAGGTCGCAGTGGTGGGTAGCATAAGGGGCTTTGGTGACAAAATGGATGGCACTGTGATAGACTGCATCCAATTTGTTGAGTAGAGTGTTGGAGGCTATTTTATAAATGACATTGCCGAAGTCAAGGATTGGTAGGATGGTCAGTTTTACGAGGGTATGTTTGGCAGCATGAGTGAAGGATGCTTTGTTGTGAAATAGGAAGCCGATTCTAGATTTAATTTTGGATTGGAGATGCTTGATGTGAGTCTGGAAGGAGAGTTTTCAGTCTAACCAGACACCTAGGTATTTGTAGTTGACTACATATTCTAAGTCAGAACCGTCCAGAGTAGTGATGCTGGATGGGCGGGCAGGTGTGGGCAGCGATCGGGTGAAGCGTATGCATTTAGTTTTACTTGCATTTAAGAGCAGTTGGAGGCCACGGAAAGAGAGTTGTATGGCATTGAAACTCATCTGGAGGTTAGTTAACACAGAGTCCAAAGAAGGGCCAGAAGTATACAGAATGGTGTCGTCTGCGTAGAGGTGAATTAGAGAATCACCAGCAGCAAGAGGGACATCATTGATGAAGAGAGTTGGCCCGAGAATTTAACCCCCGGCCCTCCGATTTGACACACTGAACTCTATCAGAGAAGTACTTGGTGAACCAGGCGAGGGAATCATTTGAGAAACCAAGGCTATTGAGTCAAATGCCTTGGCTAGGTCGATGAATACGGCTGCACAGTAATGTCTCTTATCGATGGTGGTTATGATATCGTTAAGGACCTTGAGCGTGGCTGAGGTGCACCCATGACCAGCTCTGAAAACAGATTGCATAGCAGAGAAGGTACAGTGGGATTCAAAATGGTTGGTAATCTGTTTGTTAATTTGGCTTTTGAAAACCTTAGAAAGGCAGGGTAGGATATATATAGGTCTGTAGCAGTTTGGGTCTAGAGGGGGATGACAGTGGCAGCTTTCCAATTTTTGGGGATCTCAGACATTACAAAAGAGAGGTTGAACAGGTTAGTAATAGATTGTCTTGCCCGGCTGATTTGTAGGGATCCAGATTTTGCAGCTCTATCAGAACATCAGCTGACTGGATTAGGGTGAAAGAGAAATGGGGGAGGCTTGGGCGAGTTGCTGTGGGGAGGGCAGGGCTGTTTCCCGGGGTAGGGGTAGCCAGGTGGAAAGCATGGCCAGCCGTAGAAAAATGCTTATTGAAATGATCAATTATAGTAGATTTATCGGTGGTGACAGTGTTTCCTAGTCTCAGTGCAGTGGGCAGCTGTTAGGAGGTGCTCTTATTCTCCATGGACTTTACAGAACATTTTTGAGTTTGTGCTACAGGATGCACATTTCTGCTTGAAAAAGCTAGCCTTAGCTTTCCTAACTGCCTGTGTATATTGGTTCCTGACTTCCCTGAAAAGTTGCATATTATGGGGCTTTTCGATGCTATTGCAGTCCGCCACAGGATGTTTTTGTGCTGGTCAAGGGCAGTCAGGTCTGGAGAGTACCAAGGGCTATATCTTTTCCTGGTTCTACATGTTTTGAAAGGGGCATGCTTATATAAGATGATGAGGAAGGCACTTTTAAAGAATGACTAGGCATCCTCTACTGATGAGATGAGGTCAACATCCTTCCAGGGTACCCGGGCCAGGTAAATTAGAAAGGCCTGCTCGCTGAAGTGTTTTTGGGAGCGTTTGACAGTGATAAGGGTTCGTCGTTTGACCACAGACCCATTACGGATGCAGGCAATGAGGCAGTGATCGCTGATATCTTGGTTGAAAACAGCAGAGGTGTATTTAGAGGGAAAGGTGGTTAGGATGATATCTTTGAGGGTGCCCATGTTTACGGATTTGGGGTTGTACCTGGTGGGTTCATTGATAATTTGTGTGAGATTGAGGGCATCAAGCTTAGATTGTAGGATGGCTGGGGTGTTAAACATGTCCCAGTTTAGGTCACCTAGAAGCACGAGCTCTGAAGAAAGATGGGGGGCAATCAGTTCACATATGGAGTCCAGGGCACAGCTGGGGGCAGAGGGGGGTCTATAGTAAGCGGCAATGGTGAGAGACTTGTTACTGGAGAGGTGAATTTTTAGAAGTAGGAGCTCAAACTGTTTGGGTACAGACCTGGATAGTAAGACAGAGCTCTGCAGGCTGTCTCTGCAGTAGATTGGCAATTCTATCTTGTCGGGAAATGTTAATCTTAGGGATGGAAATTTCAGGGGTTTTGGTGGTCTTCCTGAGCCACGATTCAGACACAGCTAGGACATCTGGGTTGGTGGAGTGTGCTAGGGCAGTGAATAAAACAAACTTAGGGAGGAGGCTTCTAATGTTAACATGCATGAAACCAAGGCGTTCTCCCCCAGGACACACCTGCTTCCCCTCCTCCTCCCCACCCTCTCCTTATTTATAGCTTCATGTAAATAAGATGAGGGGGGGGGGGGTATGCAGGTGCCCAGAGAACTGAAACTGAGAATACGTCCCAAATGGCACTTTATTCCCTTTACAGTGCACTACTTTTGACAAGGGCCCTATAAAGAGCAATGGGCTCTAGTAAAACGTAGTGCACTACATTGGCATCCCCAGGCACTTCATATAGTTCATATAGGGGGGGGGGGCTGAGATACTCATTGTTCTACTATATCACTGACCTATATATAATGGAGGAGGGTAGAGGATATGTAGTGATTAATATAAACATCATGGATTATATAATGGAGGAGGGTAGAGGATATGTGGTGATTAATATAAACATCATGGATTATATAATGGAGGAGGGTAGAGGATATGTGGTGATTAATATAAACATCATGGATTATATAATGGAGGAGGAGTAGAGGATATGTGGTGATTAATATAAACATCATGGATTATATAATGGAGGAGGGTAGAGGATATGTGGTGATTAATATAAACATCATGGATTATATAATGGAGGAGGGTAGAGGATATGTGGTGATTAATATAAACATCATGGATTATATAATGGAGGAGGGTAGAGGATATGTGGTGATTAATATAAACATCATGGATTATATAATGGAGGAGGGTAGAGGATATGTGGTGATTAATATAAACATCATGGATTATATAATGGAGGAGGGTAGAGGATATGTGGTGATTAATATAAACATCATGGATTATATAATGGAGGAGGGTAGAGGATATGTGGTGATTAATATAAACATCATGGATTATATAATGGAGGAGGGTAGAGGATATGTGGTGATTAATATAAACATCATGGATTATATAATGGAGGAGGGTAGAGGATATGTGGTGATTAATATAAACATCATGGATTATATAATGGAGGAGGGTAGAGGATATGTGGTGATTAATATAAACATCATGGATTATATAATGGAGGAGGGTAGAGGATATGTGGTGATTAATATAAACATCATGGATTATATAATGGAGGAGGGTAGAGGATATGTGGTGATTAATATAAACATCATGGATTATATAATGGAGGGTAGAGGATATGTGGTGATTAATATAAACATCATGGATTATATAATGGAGGAGGGTAGAGGATATGTATGTCATGCCGGTGAAAGAGGACCCAAAAGCGACTTGGCGAAAACAGAGTCTTTAATCCAGTAAAGTAAATACAAACAAAAAACACAACTTTCACTCGAAATGACGAGGACAAACTGGAGACTCGATCTTGAACAGCAGGTGAATAGCAGGTTGCCTCGGGAAGGCACTTGAACCAGACAGACTCAGACACCTGCTCACCACGCAGCATCTGAGGAAAACACGACACGACAGGGCGATACACAAACACAGCACGGTGAATTCTAGACAAGGAACCGACAGGACAGGAACGGAACACAAAGGAAGAAATAGGGACTCTAATCAGGGGAAAGGATCGGGAACAGGTGTGGGAAGACTAAATGATTGATTAGGGGAATAGGAACAGCTGGGAGCAGGAACGGAACGATAGAGAGAAGAGAGAGCGAGAGAGTGAGAGAGGGAGGGGGAGAGAGAGGGATAGAAAGAGGGAAAGAACCTAATAAGACCAGCAGAGGGAAACGAATAGAATGGGAAGCACAGGGACAAGACAAGATAATAAATGACAAAACATGACAGTACCCCCCACTCACCGAGCGCCTCCTGGCGCACTCGAGGAGGAATCCTGGCGGCAACGGAGGAAATCATCAATGAGTGAACGGTCCAGCACGTCCCGAGACGGAACCCAACTCCTCTCCTCAGGACCGTAACCCTCCCAATCCACTAAGTATTGGTGACCCCGTCCCCGAGAACGCATGTCCATGATCTTATGTACCTTGTAAATAGGTGCGCTCTCGACAAGGACGGGAGGGGGGAGGGAGAAGACGAACGGGGTGCGAAGAAAGGGCTTGACACAGGAGACATGGAAGACAGGATGGACGCGACGAAGATGTCGCGGAAGAAGCAGTCGCACAGCGACAGGATTGACGACCTGGGAGACACGGAACGGACCAATGAACCGCGGAGTCAACTTACGAGAAGCTGTCGTAAGAGGAAGGTTGCGAGTGGAAAGCCACACTCTCTGGCCGCAACAATACCTTGGACTCTTAATCCTGCGTTTATTGGCGGCTCTCACAGTCTGTGCCCTGTAACGGCAAAGTGCAGACCTCACCCTCCTCCAGGTGCGCTCACAACGTTGGACAAACGCTTGAGCGGAGGGAACGCTGGACTCGGCAAGCTGGGATGAGAACAGAGGAGGCTGGTAACCCAGACTACTCTGAAACGGAGATAACCCGGTAGCAGACGAAGGAAGCGAATTGTGAGCGTATTCTGCCCAGGGGAGCTGTTCTGCCCAAGACGCAGGGTTTCTGAAAGAAAGGCTGCGTAGTATGCGACCAATCGTCTGATTGGCCCTCTCTGCTTGACCGTTAGACTGGGGATGAAACCCGGAAGAGAGACTGACGGACGCACCAATCAAACGACAGAACTCCCTCCAAAACTGTGACGTGAATTGCGGGCCTCTGTCTGAAACGGCGTCTAACGGGAGGCCATGAATTCTGAATACATTCTCGATAATGATTTGTGCCGTCTCCTTAGCGGAAGGAAGTTTAGCGAGGGGAATGAAATGTGCCGCCTTAGAGAACCTATCGACAACCGTAAGAATCACAGTCTTCCCCGCAGACAAAGGCAGACCGGTAATGAAGTCTAGGGCGATGTGAGACCATGGTCGAGAAGGAATGGGGAGCGGTCTGAGACGACCGGCAGGAGGAGAGTTACCCGACTTAGTCTGCGCGCAGTCCGAACAAGCAGCCACGAAACGGCGCGTGTCACGCTCCTGAGTCGGCCACCAAAAGCGCTGGCGAATAGACGCAAGAGTGCCTCGAACACCGGGATGACCAGCTAACTTGGCAGAGTGAGCCCACTGAAGAACAGCCAGACGAGTGGAAACAGGAACGAAAAGGAGGTTACTAGGACAAGCGCGCGGCGACGCAGTGTGCGTGAGTGCTTGCTTAACCTGTCTTTCAATTCCCCAGACTGTTAACCCGACAACACGCCCATAAGGAAGAATCCCCTCGGGATCAGTAGAAGCCACAGAAGAACTAAACAGACGGGATAAGGCATCAGGCTTGGTGTTCTTGCTACCCGGACGGTAAGAAATCACAAACTCGAAACGAGCGAAAAACAACGCCCAACGAGCTTGACGGGCATTAAGTCGTTTGGCAGAACGGATGTACTCAAGGTTCTTATGGTCTGTCCAAACGACAAAGGAACGGTCGCCCCCTCCAACCACTGTCGCCATTCGCCTAGGGCTAAGCGGATGGCGAGCAGTTCACGGTTACCCACATCATAGTTGCGCTCAGATGGCGACAGGCGATGAGAAAAATAAGCGCAAGGATGAACCTTATCGTCAGACTGGAAGCGCTGGGATAGAATGGCTCCCACGCCTACCTCTGAAGCGTCAACCTCGACAATGAATTGTCTAGTGACGTCAGGAGTAACGAGATAGGAGCGGACGTAAAACGTTCTTTTAGAAGATCAAAAGCTCCCTGGGCGGAACCGGACCACTTAAAACACGTCTTGACAGAAGTAAGAGCTGTGAGAGGGGCAGCAACTTGACCGAAATTACGAATGAAACGCCGATAGAAATTAGCGAAACCTAAAAAGCGCTGCAACTCGACACGTGACCTTGGAACGGGCCAATCACTGACAGCTTGGACCTTAGCGGAATCCATCTGAATGCCTTCAGCGGAAATAACGGAACCGAGAAAAGTAACGGAGGAGACATGAAAAGAGCACTTCTCAGACTTTACGTAGAGACAATTCTCTAAAAGGCGCTGTAGAACACGTCGAACGTGCTGAACATGAATCTCGAGTGACGGAGAAAAAATCAGGATATCGTCAAGATAGACAAAAACAAAGATGTTCAGCATGTCTCTCAGAACATCATTAACTAATGCCTGAAAAACAGCTGGCGCATTGGCGAGACCAAACGGCAGAACCCGGTACTCAAAATGCCCTAACGGAGTGTTAAACGCCGTTTTCCACTCGTCCCCCTCTCTGATGCGCACGAGATGGTAAGCGTTACGAAGGTCCAACTTAGTAAAGCACCTGGCTCCCTGCAGAATCTCGAAGGCTGATGACATAAGGGAAGCGGATAACGATTCTTAACCGTTATGTCATTCAGCCCTCGATAATCCACGCAGGGGCGCAGAGTACCGTCCTTCTTCTTAACAAAAAGAACCCCGCCCCGGCCGGAGAGGAAGAAGGCACTATGGTACCGGCGTCAAGAGACACAGACAAATAATCCTCGAGAGCCTTACGTTCGGGAGCCGACAGAGAGTATAGTCTACCCCGAGGAGGAGTGGTCCCCGGAAGGAGATCAATACTACAATCATACGACCGGTGAGGAGGAAGGGAGTTGGCTCGGGACCGACTGAAGACCGTGCGCAGATCATGATATTCCTCCGGCACTCCTGTCAAATCGCCAGGTTCCTCCTGAGAAGTAGGGACAGAAGAAACGGGAGGGATGGCAGACATTAAACACTTCACATGACAAGAAACGTTCCAGGATAGGATAGAATTACTAGACCAATTAATAGAAGGATTATGACATACTAGCCAGGGATGACCCAAAACAACAGGTGTAAACGGTGAACGAAAAATCAAAAAAGAAATAGTCTCACTGTGGTTACCAGATACTGTGAGGGTTAAAGGTAGTGTCTCAAATCTGATACTGGGAAGATGACTACCATCTAAGGCGAACATGGGCGTAGGCTTCTCTAACTCTCTGAAAGGAATGTCATGTTTCCGAACCCATGCTTCGTCCATGAAACAACCCTCAGCCCCAGAGTCTATCAAGGCACTACATGTAGCACCCGAACCGGTCCAGCGTAGATGGACCGACAAAGTAGTACAGGATTTTGATGGAGAGACTTGAGTAGTTGCGCTCACCTGTAGCCCTCCGCTTACAGATGAGCTCTGGCTTTTACTGGACATGAATTGTGATCCTCCGTTCCCTCTCCTTAGTCGAGATGCGAATCCCTCCCAGCTGCATGGGCTCAGACTCTGAGCCAGAGGAGGGAGATGGTTGCGATGCGGAGCAGGGAAACACCGTTGATGCGAGCTCTCTTCCACGAGCCCGGTGACGAAGATCTACCCGTCGTTCTATGCGGATGGCGAGAGCAATCAAAGAGTCCACATCTGAAGGAACCTCCCGGGAGAGAATCTCATCCTTAACCACTGCGTGGAGTCCCTCCAGAAAACGAGCGAGCAGCGCCGGCTCGTTCCACTCACTAGAGGCAGCAAGAGTGCGAAACTCAATAGAATAATCCGTTATGGACCGTTCACCTTGGCATAAGGAAGCCAGGGCCCTAGAAGCCTCCCTACCAAAAACTGAACGGTCAAAAACCCGAATCATCTCCTCTTTAAAGTTCTGGAACTTGTTAGAGCAATCAGCCCTTGCCTCCCAGATAGCTGTGCCCCATTCTCGAGCCCGGCCAGTAAGGAGTGAAATGACGTAAGCAACCCGAGCTCTCTCTCTAGAGTATGTGTTGGGTTGGAGAGAGAACACAATCTCACACTGCGTGAGAAAGGAGCGGCACTCAGTGGGCTGCCCGGAGTAGCAAGGTGGGTTATTAACCCTAGGTTCTGGAGGCTCGGCAGGCCAGGAAGTAACAGGTGGCACGAGACGTAGACTCTGGAACTGTCCAGAGAGGTCGGAAACCTGAGCGGCCAGGTTCTCCACGGCATGGCGAGCAGCAGACAATTCCTGCTCGTGTCTGCCGAGCATGGCTCCTTGGATCTCGACGGCAGTGTAACGAGCGTCTGAAGTCGCTGGGTCCATTCCTTGGTCGGTTCCTTCTGTCATGCCGGTGAAAGAGGACCCAAAAGCGACTTGGCGAAAACAGAGTCTTTAATCCAGTAAAGTAAATACAAACAAAAAACACAACTTTCACTCGAAATGACGAGGACAAACTGGAGACTCGATCTTGAACAGCAGGTGAACAGCAGGTTGCCTCGGGAAGGCACTTGAACCAGACAGACTCAGACACCTGCTCACCACGCAGCATCTGAGGAAAACACGACACGACAGGGCGATACACAAACACAGCACGGTGAATTCTAGACAAGGAACCGACAGGACAGGAACGGAACACAAAGGAAGAAATAGGGACTCTAATCAGGGGAAAGGATCGGGAACAGGTGTGGGAAGACTAAATGATTGATTAGGGGAATAGGAACAGCTGGGAGCAGGAACGGAACGATAGAGAGAAGAGAGAGCGAGAGAGGGAGGGGGAGAGAGAGGGATAGAAAGAGGGAAAGAACCTAATAAGACCAGCAGAGGGAAACGAATAGAATGGGAAGCACAGGGACAAGACAAGATAATAAATGACAAAACATGACAATGTAGTGATTAATATAAACATCATGGATTATATAATGGAGGAGGGTAGAGGATATGTGGTGATTAATATAAACATCATGGATTATATAATGGAGGAGGGTAGAGGATATGTGGTGATTAATATAAACATCATGGATTATATAATGGAGGAGGGTAGAGGATATGTAGTGATTAATATAAACATCATGGATTATATAATGGAGGAGGGTAGAGGATATGTGGTGATTAATATAAACATAATGGATTATATAATGGAGGAGGGTAGAGGATATGTGGTGATTAATATAAACATAATGGATTATATAATGGAGGAGGGTAGAGGATATGTGGTGATTAATATAAACATCATGGATTATATAATGGAGGATATAAACATAATGCATTATATAATGAAGCTGTGATGAGGGTAGATGATGGTGCAGAGTCAAAAGCAGAACCAATAGATTTGAGTTAGTTTATCATACTGGCCCTTTACTTAAGTAGTTGGGACACATTTAGAGTGACTTGTGAGAGTAGCTGGTGATTGGTTAATTGCAGAGGCCCCTCCCTCTAGTTATCCATGGCTTGGTGATAGGTTAACTGCTGAGGCCCCTCCCCCTGATCCTCCCTGGCTGTCTCCTTATAGGTGGGTCCTGCAGCCTCTCCTCTCCTCACACTCCAACCCTGCTCATCTCTCAGCTGGACAGTAAGGGCCGTTCACACCACACTGACAACATGCTGGGGACACTCTGCACTCTCTTCACTGCTCTAACATGTAAGGATTTACTGTTCGTTCATTCTGATTCTAAAGAATTCAAAAGAAATTGTACATTCATGTATGATAACATGTCGTAAAATATGTGTTTAATTCCCACAGATGTCAGTTGCCAGAAAGCAGTGACGCAGACACCTTCAGTACTGACTGTCAGTACAAAGGGGACTGCCACTTTACACTGTGACATCACCAAAGATGAAGGTTATTATGTAATCTGGTATAAGCAGGTTCCAGGAGGAGCTCCTCAGTATGTGTTAAAGTATTACCATAGTTGGAGTAGCTCTACCTCTTCCTCTCCTGACAAATATGGATCTGGTTTCTCCTCTGATCGTTTCACATCTAAAGCCACGTCTAATAAGGATTATCAGTTTATA
This sequence comes from Oncorhynchus gorbuscha, assembly GCF_021184085.1. Taxonomy (NCBI): domain Eukaryota; kingdom Metazoa; phylum Chordata; class Actinopteri; order Salmoniformes; family Salmonidae; genus Oncorhynchus; species Oncorhynchus gorbuscha. Next base: position 402,928 of record NW_025745438.1, read on the forward strand.
ATCAGTAATGTGGAGGAGACAGACTCAGCAGTGTATTACTGTCAGACTCGAAATGACTCTCCTTTTGCGCTCGTATCACAGTGATATACACCATGACAAAAACCTCCTACACTCACTTCTGCTTTATGCATAGCAGAGGGGTGAACTCTAAGAAACAGCTGTTGAAGTTGGTCAGTGATTATTACAACAATAATTACATGTCACAATGGGAGATCTGGGAATGGAAGAACCATCCATCCCTGCATGTCACAATGGGAGATCTGGGAATGGAATAACCATCCATCCCTGCATGTCACAATGGGAGATCTGGGAATGGAAGAACCATCCATCTCTGCATGTCACAATGGGAGATCTGGGAATGGAAGAACCATCCATCTCTGCATGTCAACAAGATTATAAGAAGACATCGTCTGAAAGGAAATGAATGTTCTCTTTCTTGTTGTGATCATCATCATCATCATCATCATCATCATCATCATCATCATCATCATCATCATCATCATCACAACCAACATCATCATCATATCAAGACTGAATCATATGGATAGTACTTTAACTCATGGATTTGTATTTGTATTTAAGGTATTTGTATTTATTATGGATCCCCATTAGCTCTTCCTGGGGTCCGGCAAAATTAAGGAAGTTATTTGCCTTATGTAGCCCCGCCCACTTGACCCAGTTCCATTCGAACGCGATTGTGTTTGTATTTCCGTTTTGAACTACCTTCAATGCTAGCGAATTACCTCAGAGCGGTGGCTGGCTAATAATTAAAAAACGTGCATCATTAACACATTTTAACAAATAAACAAAAACAAAACATGGCTTACATTTGGGAACACACACAAATGGCTCTTCGGAGGTCGGATGGTATCACCGTACCCCATCCATCCATGATAAATAATTTGGTGGATGAAATGACGTATGGGGACAATTTGAATGACTTGGTGCTCTCCTTGGGAGCGGATGGTTCCACTATGAAAAAGGACTATCAGTACCTCCACGGTGGTAAGGTGGGCCGAGTTCTTCTTCACCAGGAGGAGGGAAAAGGATTGGTCATTTTTGAAGGCCGATGTTGAGCCCAGCCAATCAATCAGCTCCTACCACCCTGCTTGGGAACTTGTATCCAACAAAGGATCAGTAGAGACGGCTGGATGTCCTTGCATCGCTGGCCTTGGAAAGTCATGCAGCCTCCATTTTGTGGAAGCAGGTAAATAAGTCACTTGCATTTCAGTTTACATGTGTTGTGGTGACAGTTACTATAATCCATAGGCTAACTTTATGACACAGTTCTCAGATGATATCTATGATCATTCTCAGCGTTCCTTGCTCTTGTAATTGATGCATTTACGTTGCTCCTTTTATAAATGAAAGTGCGCAATACTGCCTTATCTAGACACAGAATGATAAAAGAGTCAGGCTTAACATAGCAGTTAGACCCAACGTTTTGTTGGATGAAAGCTGAATGATTTATTATTATTGTAACGTTGTGGATCAACAGAACTGCCGTGTTAATGTGGGGAATCAGTAAGTATCCTGTCAAATCTCATGTTGGGGAAGCAAGGCAGGTTTATGGAGTCCAGGTGAGGAGGGGATAACCTTTATATTTACATTTATAAACATGTCAGCATCACATTTCTTTAGTGTTATTAGTCTTTAGTGTTATTGTTTTTTTTCTGGGTGAATAAGGTTTGTAAAATATCATTGTGGTTGGGGGTAATGCCTAAAGAATGGTAAGTATAAGTGGCCTCATCTCATTGGAAACAATAGCAAGGTAAGTTTATGATGAAACTTGCATGTGTTTTGATTAAGTTGATCACATAGTCCTCAGTCACGCAATTGTTAATAATGGGATTTTCTCTGAATGTCTTTTTGTAACAAACATTCTATCACAGGTGCAGAATGTGGTGCCCAGTGGGCTAACTGGCATAACCTGCACAGATAAGCAGCGACAATGGAATGCAGGGACTCAGAGGAACCTTGAGCCAAAGCGGATAAACAGCATTGACTTCACACACCACAAGGCCAGTGACCAACATGCAGAAAAGCGTCCAGAATGTCCACCCCTGCCTCCCACCCCTGCCTCCCACGCCTGTATTCCACTCAAATGAGTAATTGAGACACCTGATTGAGACGCCTGAGACACCTGAATCTGCCCGTGGGGAGTCTGCTCTGTAAGTGTTAATGCTGAACCAACAATAATATCACAGCCAGTAGCATTCCAGGTAGAATTGGACTGAAATGAAAATGTATTTATGGCTGTACCATTTTAATGTATTTGAACTGATGTGTGTCTCTTCTGTTCAATGCTTTCTAACTTCATATAATACCTTAATATAGATTCTCTACTCTTTCCCAGCCACATGGAGAGCATGTAAATTACAACTGCCGGAAATGCCTGTTCTTCTGCAATGAATTGGTGAAACTTGACCCAACCCAGTCGACTGCTTTGGAACAGATCCCAAAGGAGCAGAGTGCCTCACACTTGTGGCAGGACTCAATGAAGTTTCGAGTTACTGCAAGCTCAGCCAAGAAGGTCCCCGTCAGGGACTCCACCAACCCTGATCAAATCAAATCAAATCCAGGAGCATCTGATATCCCAAAGTGCTGTACAGAAACCCAGCCAAAACCCCAAACAGCAAACAATGCAGGTGAAAAGCCTGGCTAGGAAAAACTCCAGAAAGGCCAAAACCTAAAGAAACCTAGAGAGGAACCGGGCTATGGCCTCCTCAGCCCAGTGGTTATAAAGAACATGAGCAAGATGGCCAAATGTTCATAAATGACCCAGTGGTCAAAAATAATAAGGCAGAACAGTTGAAACTGGCCTCAGCAGCCCAGTGGTGGACTAAAAGATATCATGTCAGGTAGTCCTGGGGCACGGCCTCTCAGGTCCCAGTGGTGAAAAGATAATGAAATGAGCTGATGGCCTTCCAGCCCTGGTGGAGATAAAGATAATGAAGATGTTCAAATGTTCATAAATGACCAGCCCATGGTGGAATGTAAAGAACAGTTGAAACTGAGCAGATGGCCTTCCAGGTGGACAGGGTGTAAAGATAATCCTGAATGAGTCTGGGCCCAGGCCTTCCAGCCCAGTGGTGGGGAAAGATCAATGAAATGAGTCCTGGGGCATGGTTCTAGGGCTCTCCTCAACCCAGTGGTGTAAAGATAATGAGCTTAGATTTACACAGGCCAGGAGAAGTACTCAGATAAACCCAGTGGTGTAAAGATAAATGAGGCTGAGACAGGAGGGGTGAGCTGATGGCCTTCCAGCCCAGTGGTATAAAGATAAAGAGCTGATGGCCCAGGAGCATCTGGATCCCAGTCCAGTGGTGGGAAAGATAATGAGCTGATGGCCTCCCAGTCCAGTGGTGTAAAGATAATGAGCTGATGGCCTCCCAGCCCAGTGGTGTAAAGATAATGAAATGAGCTGATGGCCTTCCAGCCCAGTGGTGTAAAGATAATGAGCTGATGGCCTCCCAGTCCAGTGGTGTAAAGATAATGAGCTGATGGCCTCCCAGTCCAGTGGTGTAAAGATAATGAGCTGATGGCCTCCCAGTCCAGTGGTGTAAAGATAATGAGCTGATGGCCTTCCAGCCCAGTGGTGTAAAGATAATGAGCTGATGGCCTTCCAGCCCAGTGGTGTAAAGATAATGAGCTGATGGCCTCCCAGCCCAGTGGTGTAAAGATAATGAGCTGATGGCCTCCCAACCCAGTGGTGTAAAGATAATGAGCTGATGGCCTCCCAGCCCAGTGGTGTAAAGATAATGAGCTGATGGCCTCCCAACCCAGTGGTGTAAAGATAATAAGCTGATGGCCTCCCAACCCAGTGGTGTAAAGATAATGAGCTGATGGCCTCCCAGCCCAGTGGTGTAAAGATAATGAGCTGATGGCCTCCCAGCCCAGTGGTGTAAAGATAATGAGCTGATGGCCTCCCAACCCAGTGGTGTAAAGATAATAAGCTGATGGCCTCCCAACCCAGTGGTGTAAAGATAATGAGCTGATGGCCTCTCAGCCCAGTGGTGTAAAGATAATGAGCTGATGGCCTCCCAGCCCAGTGGTGTAAAGATAATGAGCTGATGGCCTCCCAACCCAGTTTTGTAAAGATAATGAGCTGATGGCCTCCCAACCCAGTGGTGTAAAGATAAGATGGAGTAAAGTAGCAGAGGGGATGGAGGACGGAGGGATGTGGAGTGGAAAGAGGAATCCTTGGAGACAAGAAGCAGAAACAGAAAGGAAAAGATGAGTCGTTCCACGAAGAGTTTCCTTTGATATTTTAAGGTGAAATTGTGCACCAATATCGAATGTTAAAAGCCTGTTATATTAAATGAAGTGCCCTTTAATATAGACCACATGGAAAATGTAATAAATCAGATTTTTTATCGGAATAAAGACGTGCTAAACTGCCAAAATGCAGCACTTTGACATGTTCCTCTGAGATTTTAACACTTAATCCACAAATGTCTTTAAGTTTCAACATCATTGTCAAGCCTTAGTTATTTTGTTGCTTTGACAAACAACTGACTAGGTTTCCCCCTTAATTATTTATGTGATTAGTGATTCATTTACATCTGTCCCCCATTTTAAGGTCAACTCTGTGACCTGCTCCCGTTCCCCTCCCTGTTGCTAGAAGGTGCCAGGCTCTCCAGCATTAGGCACTCCTGCCACCATCATTTACGCTGCTTGTCCAGCGCCCGTGCCTCGGCCGGCCCGTCAGGATCGCCCAGGTGCTACGCCGAGTGGCGCCCCTAGAGAGGGGAGGGGGGGTACTGTCACACCTGCTCCCTTTCCCCTCCCTGTTGCTAGAAGGTGCCAGGCTCTCCAGCATTAGGCACACCTGCCACCTTCATTACGCACACCTGCCACCTTCATTACGCACACCTGCCACCTTCATTACGCACACCTGCCTTTCCACCGTCACGTGCATCAGCGATTATTGGACTCACCTGGACTCAATCACCTCTGTCATTACCTCCCCTATATATGTGTGGTTCCTCGCTCTATTCCCTGCTGCAGCATTCATTGTCATATGTCCTTGTTTACCCGGTGCTGACGCTGGTCCTGGTTTGTTACCTGTCTGTTCCGTATTAAATGTCAACTCCCCGTACCTGCTTCTCATCTACATCGTCGGTCCTTACAGTGAGCAGAACTCTCGTTTTAAAGGTCTCAGCGATATGATGTAGATACAGAAAGTAAACAGCTTAGTGGGTCAATTCTCACAACATCTAAGAGCGTTGAAGTGCAAATCTCAACCCCTCCGCTCTTTTGATGCCCTGGCTACCACGCTGTACACAGTGTGAAGTGTACCCGTGCACATGCGTAGATACTGTGTGTGAGAGTGAAATGTTGCATCTCGCCCATCTCAATATCTCCGGCGTTGCTTGTGGCAACATCATTTTGCTGAGTCTACCTTTAATTAACATGGGGAAACTATTCTTTTTTAAATCGATTTTTCAAAAGAAACATTGAACATCTAATAGTCAAATCATATTGCAAAAGCAGGTGAGCTGGTTCTACTCTTCTTGGAAATGTTGTGGTGGAAAGCTGAGCAGATTGTGTATAATGTAGATAAGATATAAATGTTTTAACAATAAATACAACATTTTGAAGTTTGCATTCAATTCCTACTCCCTTTTGCACACAACAAGCTTCCACTCCCAGCTCTCACAGGGGGATTCATGGCTTATTTAAGAAGAAATCATCAACCCTGTTACTTTATTTGACACTTACTAGGCATTTGTTATATTACTTTCTATATTTAACCTCTTGAGATGGAAAAACACGTTGTTTATGAAGGAGAATATGAGCTATTTGTGACAAAATCGAAGAAATGCTTTACCAAGTTACACTTTTCAATAGGCACCGAATTGGTGGAACGGACCAAATGCTGGGCGGAGAGAGAGAAGCATTCAAGTATTTCAGACTAGAACGCTGAGCTCTATTTTACCTTAGGATGCAGGAATGACAGCTCAATGTTTAGAGAGTTAGAAGCTGTCATTATTACATGGTATAAACTGTTCTCTGTTATTAACATTACATGTTGGACTCAGTATCATTTCAGCAGTAATATCTACTGTATAGGTCTGACCTTCACTTAGTCTTTCATCATTAAACTATGACCTTGTAAGATTCAACTCAATAGTAGGAAGGTGTTCTTAATGTTTTGTACACTCAGTGTAGCGAGGCGTCATGCTACGGTGTTTCACATTCTGCATCAGTGATCAGAATAGAGTCTGCAGTTCTGTTAATGTCCACCAGAGGAGGACAAAGTGCCACCAATAATGACTCAGGTTATACCTACATTAAAGCAGGCACAGTTTGGCGCCAGTCAGACCACTGGTTTTAGTCCCACCTAGTCTCGCGGAGCCTTCCTTCCGTACTAACCCAGAAAAAACTGGTGGTTTCATGTCTACTATCTCTAGTTAGCAGAGTCATTCACCAGGGACGTGTTCTAGATCTGACACTGAGTTACAGGCAGTGATGTGTTGTTCCCCTTCTCCCCCAGGACACCTGCTTCCCCTCCTCCTCTCCTTATTTATAGCTTCATGTAAATTAAGAGGTTATTTTATCTCCTCTCAGAACTGTGTGGGGGAGGGGGTGGGGTGTGGGGTGGGTAAGATACCTCATCAATATGTTCGCCCCGTGTAGATCTAGTATAGGATATTAAACTACAGTTATGATTTGATGGAGGTAGAATATGAGTCAGTGATGAAGACGCGCAATGAGAGAAGCTGGTGATTGGTTAACTGTAGAGGCCCCTCCCTCTAGTCCTCTTTGGCTTGGTGATTGGGGTGGCAGGATAGCCTCGTGGTTAGAGTGTTGGACTAGTAACCAAAAGGTTGCAAGTTCAAATCCCTGAGCTGACAAGGTACAAATCTGTCGTTCTGCCCCTGAACAGGCAGTTAACCCACTGTTCCTAGGCTGTCATTGAAAGTAAGAATTTGTTCGTAACTGACTTGCCTAGTTAAATAAAGGTTTATAATTGTAGAGGTCACTCCCTCTGGTCCTCCCTGGCTTGGTGATAGGTTAACTGTAGAGGCCCCTCCCTCTGGTCCCCCATGTCTGTCTCCTTATAGGTGGGTCCTACAGCCTCTCCTCTCCTCACACTCCAACCCTGCTCATCTCTCAGCTGGACAGTAAGGGCCGTTCACCTCACACTGACAACATGCTGGGGACACTCTGCACTCTCATCACTGCTCTAACATGTAAGGATTTACTGTTCGTTCAATCTGAATCCAAAAACATTGTCAATTAAATTTTACATTCATGTTTGATTAAATGTCTTTCATTGTGTTTAATTCCCACAGATGTCAGTTGCCAGAAAGCAGTGACGCAGACACCTTCAGTACTGACTGTCAGTACAAAGGGGACTGCCACTTTTCACTGTGACATCACCAAAGATGAAGGTTATTATGTAATCTGGTATAAACAGGTTCCAGGAGGAGCTCCTCAGTATGTGTTAAGGTTTTACCGTACTCACTCCTCTCCTAATGAATATGGATCTGGTTTCTCCTCTGATCGTTTCACATCTAAAGCCACGTCTAATAAGGATTATCAGTTTATAATCAGTAATGTGGAGGAGACAGACTCAGCAGTGTATTACTGTCAGACATGGGACAACTCTGTTAAAGAGATCGTATCACAGTGATATACACCATGACAAAAACCTCCCCACCAAACACACTCACTTCTGCTTTCACATGTTCTGAATATAGACACTAACTGAATGTCAAGTCATCCTGAACCAGTGTGTCTTCAGTAGGAGAACATTCCATGCTTGTGTTTTACACAAAACCCTTCACACATTTACTAGAATGTTGTCATTAACAATTACACCTAGTTGTCACAAAGCATGAATGATAAAGTGATATTCCAGAAGGTTCCGTCCTAACAGAAGACTCCATGTATCAGATAACCTCCATGATAGTCAGTCCCCTGGTTTACAGTAGAGACATATTACATCAACAGTCATTTAGTGATGTACTGTTCGTTCAGAACCCCACTATCAGGTCTAGATTATATTATTATAATTTTATTATCTATATTATGACATGGTGATATAAATTAACTAACATAAATGAGAAGAAGCAGAATACTGATCTTTACAATGCAACAAAACAAATCCAATATGTTTATGAGATAGTCTTCTCTTAAATATATATATTTTTTATAGTTTAATAGTGACTCTAATTGAAATGTATGTCACAGTTATGAAAATATGGGATACATCCAGTTATTATTTATAAATCTGTCTGTTGGTCTTGTGAAGACCCAGATACAGTTAGTTTGAGAGTAGATCGTGATTGGTTAACTGTAGAGGCCCCTCCTTCTGGTCCTCCCTGGCTTGGTGATTGGTTAACTGTAGGGGCCCCTCCTTCTGGTCCTTCCTGGCTTACATTTACATTTACATTTAAGTCATTTAGCAGACGCTCTTATCCAGAGCGACTTACAAATTGGTGCATTCACCTTATGACATCCAGTGGAACAGTCACTTTACAATAGTGCATCTAAATCTTTTAAGGGGGGGGGTGAGAAGGATTACTTTATCCTATCCTAGGTATTCCTTAAAGAGGTGGGGTTTCAGGTGTCTCTGGAAGGTGGTGATTGACTCCGCTGTCCTGGCGTCGTGAGGGAGTTTGTTCCACCATTGGGGGGCCAGAGCAGCGAACAGTTTGGTGATTGGTGATTGGTTAACTATAGAGGCCCCTCCCCCTGATCCTCCCTGTCTATAGGTGGGTCCTGCAGCCTCTCCTCTCCTCACACTCCAACCCTGCTCATCTCTCAGCTGGACAGTAAGGGCCGTTCACACCACACTGACAACATGCTGGGGACACTCTGCACTCTCTTCACTGCTGTAACATGTAAGGAGTCTGACTTCCTGGAGGTTTTACTTCCTGGTTTATTAATAATGAGTCTGTATGTTTCTCTTTACTACATGTCATCTTCTTATTTCCCAGGTGTCAGTGGTGTGACTGTGGTGACACAGAAGCCTCCTGTTGTGACGGTGAGGAAAGGAGAGACTGCCTCTCTGGACTGTAACCTGGGGACTGTTGATAATAGACGGCCACTCTGGACTGTAACCTGGGGACTGTTGATAATAGAGACGGCCACTCTGGACTGTAACCTGGGGACTGTTGATAATAGAGACGGCCAATCTGGACTGTAACCTGGGGACTGTTGATGATAGAGACCACCATTATGGACTGTAACCTGGGGACTGTTGATGATAGAGACCACCATTATGGACTGTAACCCGGGGACTGTTGATGATAGAGACCACCATTATGGACTGTAACCTGGGGACTGTTGATAATAGAGACGACCACTCTGGACTGTAACCTGGGGACTGTTGATAATAGAGACGAACACTCTGGACTGTAACCTGGGGACGGTTGATAATAGAGACGAACACTCTGGACTGTAACCTGGGGACTGTTGATAATAGAGACGAACACTCTGGACTGTAACCTGGGGACTGTTGATAATAGAGACGAACACTCTGGACTGTAACCTGGGGACTGTTGATAATAGAGACGAACACTCTGGACTGTAACCTGGGGACTGTTGATAATAGAGACAGACACTCTGGACTGTAACCTGGGGACTGTTGATAATAGAGACAACACTCTGGACTGTAACCTGGGGACTGTTGATAATAGAGACGAACACTCTGGACTGTAACCTGGGGACTGTTGATAATAGAGACGACCACTCTGGACTGTAACCTGGGGACTGTTGATAATAGAGACGAACACTCTGGACTGTAACCTGGGGACTGTTGATAATAGAGACGAACACTCTGGACTGTAACCTGGGGACTGTTGATAATAGAGACGAACACTCTGGACTGTAACCTGGGGACTGTTGATAATAGAGACGAACACTCTGGACTGTAACCTGGGGACTGTTGATAATAGAGACAGACACTCTGGACTGTAACCTGGGGACTGTTGATAATAGAGACGAACACTCTGGACTGTAACCTGGGGACTGTTGATAATAGAGACGAACACTCTGGACTGTAACCTGGGGACTGTTGATAATAGAGACAGACACTCTGGACTGTAAACTGGGGACTGTTGATAATAGAGACGAACACTCTGGACTGTAACCTGGGGACTGTTGATAATAGAGACGAACACTCTGGACTGTAACCTGGGGACTGTTGATAATAGAGACGAACACTCTGGACTGTAACCTGGGGACTGTTGATAATAGAGACAAACACTCTGGACTGTAACCTGGGGACTGTTGATAATAGAGACGAACACTCTGGACTGTAACCTGGGGACTGTTGATAATAGAGACGAACACTCTGGACTGTAACCTGGGGACTGTTGATAATAGAGACGAACACTCTGGACTGTAACCTGGGGACTGTTGATAATAGAGACGACCACTCTGGACTGTAACCTGGGGACTGTTGATAATAGAGACGACCACTCTGGACTGTAACCTGGGGACTGTTGATAATAGAGACGAACACTCTGGACTGTAACCTGGGGACTGTTGATAATAGAGACAGACACTCTGGACTGTAAACTGGGGACTGTTGATAATAGAGACGAACACTCTGGACTGTAACCTGGGGACTGTTGATAATAGAGACGAACACTCTGGACTGTAACCTGGGGACTGTTGATAATAGAGACGAACACTCTGGACTGTAACCTGGGGACTGTTGATAATAGAGACAGACCACTCTGGACTGTAACCTGGGGACTGTTGATAATAGAGACGAACACTCTGGACTGTAACCTGGGGACTGTTGATAATAGAGACGAACACTCTGGACTGTAACCTGGGGACTGTTGATAATAGAGACGAACACTCTGGACTGTAACCTGGGGACTGTTGATAATAGAGACGACCACTCTGGACTGTAACCTGGGGACTGTTGATAATAGAGACGACCACTCTGGACTGTAACCTGGGGACTGTTGATAATAGAGACAAACACTTGTCGTGGAAGATTCAGAATTTGTTGGTAACATATTGTAAGATGTTTTATATTCATCAAATGTGTGTAAGTTACTTCTCATCAGAATGGTATTTTTGTATAATACTGTGGCGGGGTTGCAGTTATCTGTTCTATGTCAAGACTAAGTTGTATGGGCCACAGAGAGGGGAGAGGTCAAAGTGTCATCATGTGTAAACATATCTTTTACTCCCTACCTTTTTCTAGTGGGGAAAGGAGGGTGGCAGTGTCTGGAATCATTCTCCTGCTCCCTTTTATCTTAACCTATAGCCTCACTCTCCTCTCCGTGAGCTTGTCCAGGTTTGGTTGTATTTAGAGTTGGTTGTATCTAAATGACAATTTGATATATGCCTGTTGATATGGAGGATTGGTTTATGGTTCTGAGTTTGAGAGAGGAGACAAAGCTGAACAATGAATTATGCCGATGCTGTTTTATCCTGTGTATCTTTGCTATAAAGGATCCCATTTTGCCGTTGTGGGGGGACTCTCAACTTTTCATTAGAGATACTGAACTGTTGAAAGTCAAAATGCTATATAGCTCATATAATTAAAGATGGACTTTGATAACTAACTCTGACTTACTTGTGTGTGTGGTTTGCTCCCATGATTTGGTAAATAGAGGAAATTTCGTCGACACACTATGGACTGTAACCTGGGGACTGTTGATGACAGAGATGGCCACTATGGACTGTAACCTGGGGACTGTTGATGACAGAGATGGCCACTATGGACTGTAACCTGGGGACTGTTGATGACAGAGATGGCCACTATGGACTGTAACCTGGGGACTGTTGATGACAGAGATGGCCACTATGGACTGTAACCTGGGGACTGTTGATGACAGAGATGGCCACTATGGACTGTAACCTGGGGACTGTTGATGACAGAGATGGCCACTATGGACTGTAACCTGGGGACTGTTGATGACAGAGATGGCCACTATGGACTGTAACCTGGGGACTGTTGATAATATTACTGGTTGGTATTAACAGGTTCCAGGAGGAGTCCCTCAGAACGTGTTAATGTGGTACCAGACTGGTTGGAGATCTGTAGAATATGGTTCTGGTTTCTTCTCTCCTAAATTCACATCTAATCATCAGTCTAAATCAGATTATTTTTTGATTATTAACAATGTGGAGGAGACAGACTCATCAGTGTATTACTGTCAGACTCAAAATGACTCTCCTATCACAGTCATATACACCATGACAAAACCTCCTCCCCAAATACACTCACTTCTGCTTCATGCGTGGGAGAGGGGTGAACTCTAAGAAACAGCAGTTGATCAGTGATTATTATAACATTATATACAAGACACAATGGGAGATCTGGAAATGGAAGAACCATCCATTACTACAGGTCAAAAAGATTATAAGAAGACATCGTCTGAAAGGAAACTGATGTTGACTCTCTTGTTGTGATCATCATCATCATCATCATCAGGTCAATACTGCATCATATGGATATTGCTTTAACTGATGGATTTAAAAGGACCAGACAGAAACAGCAGAATATGATGCTACACTCTATTCTGTTACTTCATAGAGAGAAACTCTAGAAAAGCCTGAGATGTTTGTAGAGAGATTGCAGCTCTGTCTGAATGGGATGTTTCAGTTCCTGTCCTCTCAGTAGAGAGAGTGAAGCTCTGTCTGAATGGGATGTTTCAGTTCCTGTCCTCTCAGTAGAGAGAGTGAAGCTCTGTCTGAATGGGATATTTCAGTTCCTGTCCTCTCAGTAGAGAGAGTGAAGCTCTGTCTGAATGGGATGTTTCAGTTCCTGTCCTCAGTAGAGAGAGTGAAGCTCTGTCTGAATGGGATGTTTCAGTTCCTGTCCTCTCAGTAGAGAGAGTGAAGCTCTGTCTGAATGGGATGTTTCAGTTCCTGTCCTCTCAGTAGAGAGAGTGAAGCTCTGTCTGAATGGGATGTTTCAGTTCCTGTCCTCAGTAGAGAGAGTGAAGCTCTGTCTGAATGGGATGTTTCAGTTCCTGTCCTTTCAGTAGAGAGAGTGAAGCTCTGTCTGAATGGGATGTTTCAGTTCCTGTCCTCTCAGTAGAGAGAGTGAAGCTCTGTCTGAATGGGATGTTTCAGTTCCTGTCCTCAGTAGAGAGAGTGAATCTCTCTCTGTCTGAATGGGATGTTTCAGTTCCTGTCCTCTCAGTAGAGAGAGTGAAGCTCTGTCTAAATGGAATGTTTCAGTTCCTGTCCTCAGTAGAGAGAGTGAAGCTCTGTCTGAATGGGATGTTTCAGTTCCTGTCCTCTCAGTAGAGAGAGTGAAGCTCTGTCTGAATGGGATGTTTCAGTTCCTGTCCTCAGTAGAGAGAGTGAAGCTCTGTCTGAATGGGATGTTACAGTTCCTGTCCTCAGTAGAGAGAGTGAAACTCTGTCTGAATGGGATGTTTCAGTTCCTGTCCTCAGTAGAGAGAGTGAAGCTCTGTCTGAATGGGATGTTTCAGTTCCTGGCCTCTCAGTAGAGAGAGTGAAGCTCTGTCTGAATGGGATGTTTCAGTTCCTGTCCTCTCAGTAGAGAGAGTGAAGCTCTGTCTGAATGGGATGTTTCAGTTCCTGTCCTCTCAGTAGAGAGAGTGAAGCTCTGTCTGAATGGGATGTTTCAGTTCCTGTCCTCTCAGTAGAGAGAGTGAAGCTCTGTCTGAATGGGATGTTTCAGTTCCTGTCCTCAGTAGAGAGAGTGAAGCTCTGTCTGAATGGGATGTTTCAGTTCCTGTCCTCTCAGTAGAGAGAGTGAAGCTCTGTCTGAATGGGATGTTTCAGTTCCTGTCCTCTCAGTAGAGAGAGTGAAGCTCTGTCTAAATGGAATGTTTCAGTTCCTGTCCTCAGTAGAGAGAGTGAAGCTCTGTCTGAATGGGATGTTTCAGTTCCTGTCCTCTCAGTAGAGAGAGTGAAGCTCTGTCTGAATGGGATGTTTCAGTTCCTGTCCTCAGTAGAGAGAGTGAAGCTCTGTCTGAATGGGATGTTTCAGTTCCTGTCCTCTCAGTAGAGAGAGTGAAGCTCTGTCTGAATGGGATGTTTCAGTTCCTGTCCTCTCAGTAGAGAGAGTGAAGCTCTGTCTAAATGGAATGTTTCAGTTCCTGTCCTCAGTAGAGAGAGTGAAGCTCTGTCTGAATGGGATGTTTCAGTTCCTGTCCTCTCAGTAGAGAGAGTGAAGCTCTGTCTGAATGGGATGTTTCAGTTCCTGTCCTCTCAGTAGAGAGAGTGAAGCTCTGTCTGAATGGGATGTTTCAGTTCCTGTCCTCAGTAGAGAGAGTGAAGCTCTGTCTGAATGGGATGTTTCAGTTCCTGTCCTCTCAGTAGAGAGAGTGAAGCTCTGTCTGAATGGGATGTTTCAGTTCCTGTCCTCAGTAGAGAGAGTGAAGCTCTGTCTGAATGGGATGTTTCAGTTCCTGTCCTCAGTAGAGAGAGTGAAGCTCTGTCTGAATGGGATGTTTCAGTTCCTGTCCTCAGTAGAGAGAGTGAAGCTCTGTCTGAATGGGATGTTTCAGTTCCTGTCCTCAGTAGAGAGAGTGAAGCTCTGTCTGAATGGGATGTTTCAGTTCCTGTCCTCAGTAGAGAGAGTGAAGCTCTGTCTGAATGGGATGTTTCAGTTCCTGTCCTCTAGTGAGAGTGTAAGCTCTGTCTGAATGGGATGTTTCAGTTCCTGTCCTCAGTAGAGAGAGTGAAGCTCTGTCTGAATGGGATGTTTCAGTTCCTGTCCTCAGTAGAGAGAGTGAAGCTCTGTCTGAATGGGATGTTTCAGTTCCTGTCCTCAGTAGAGAGAGTGAAGCTCTGTCTTTTTTATTTTTTTATTTTTATTTGTATTTTATTTTTACAGGGACAGTGCACATTAATCAACGTTTCAGTAAAAGTGCTGGTTTTAGCCAGCCGGCTAATTTTCAACCGCAGTCCCTGGGCAGGTTATTAAAAACAATTACAATATAGACAATAGCACCATAGAACAAGCAAGACATAGCATACAGACAGAGCAACATAGAACAAAAAGCAGCAAAACAAAATTCATAAAAGCAACAAAGTGTTTCCACACCTCACAAGCTACAGACAACAGACAACATGGAAAGCGGCAACACACAGCTAGGGACCATGTTCACAAATCTGATTGACCTTTAGCCAGGTCTTCAAGCATTTTGTGAAAGTGTGATATGTGGTGCAGTTATGTGTGTCTGATGGCAGTGTATTCCAGACATGGGAAGCTCTCACAGAGAATGCAGATTTACTAAAGGTGCTTTTCCTTAGGGGAACTATACAGTCACCTCTCATGGCAGACCTTGTGGATCTGCTGCCATATGTCTGGGTTTTCTGTTTAACAAAAATATTGAGTGGAGGGGGAGCCAGGCCATTAAGGATCTTGAATACAAGACATGCGTCGGTGTATTGCACAAGATTTTCCCAACTCAATGGGATGTCTTAATGGGATGTTTCAGTTCCTGTCCTCTCAGTAGAGAGAGTAAAGCTCTGTCTGTATGGGATGTTTCAGTTCCTGTCCTCTCAGTAGAGAGAGTGAAGCTCTGTCTGAATAGGATGTTTCAGTTCCAGTCCTCTCAGTAGAGAGAGTGAAGCTCTGTCTGAATAGGATGTTTCAGTTCCTGTCCTCTCAGTAGAGAGAGTGAAGCTCTGTCTGAATAGGATGGTTCAGTTCCTGTCCTCTCAGTAGAGAGAGTGAAGCTCTGTCTGAATGGGATGGTTCAGTTCCTGTCCTCTCAGTAGAGAGAGTAAAGCTCTGTCTGAATGGGATGTTTCAGTTCCTGTCCTCTCAGTAGAGAGAGTAAAGCTCTGTCTGAATGGGATGGTTCAGTTCCTGTCCTCTCAGTAGAGAGAGTGATGCTCTGTCTGAATGGGATGTTTCAGTTCCTGTCCTCTCAGTAGAGAGAGTAAAGCTCTGTCTGAATGGGATGTTTCAGTTCCTGTCCTCTCAGTAGAGAGAGTGAAGCTCTGTCTGAATGGGATGTTTCAGTTCCTGTCCTCAGTAGAGAGAGTGAAGCTCTGTCTGAATGGGATGTTTCAGTTCCTGTCCTCTCAGTAGAGAGAGTGAAGCTCTGTCTGAATGGGATGTTTCAGTTCCTGTCCTCTCAGTAGAGAGAGTAAAGCTCTGTCTGAATGGGATGTTTCAGTTCCTGTCCTCTCAGTAGAGAGAGTGAAGCTCTGTCTGAATGGGATGTTTCAGTTCCTGTCCTCTCAGTAGAGAGAGTGAAGCTCTGTCTGAATGGGATGTTTCAGTTCCTGTCCTCAGTAGAGAGAGTGAAGCTCTGTCTGAATGGGATGGTTCAGTTCCTGTCCTCTCAGTAGAGAGAGTGAAGCTCTGTCTGAATGGGATGTTTCAGTTCCTGTCCTCTCAGTAGAGAGAGTAAAGCTCTGTCTGAATGGGATGTTTCAGTTCCTGTCCTCAGTAGAGAGAGTGAATCTCTGTCTGAATGGGATGTTTCAGTTCCTGTCCTCAGTAGAGAGAGTAAAGCTCTGTCTGAATGGGATGGTTCAGTTCCTGTCCTCTCAGTAGAGAGAGTGAAGCTCTGTCTGAATGGGATGGTTCAGTTCCTGTCCTCTCAGTAGAGAGTGAGGAGGTTATTGTACGGCTGTGTAAACAAACTGAATCACTGTGGTATTCGGACCAGGAACCAAGCTCATTGTCACTGGTGAGTTCCCTTTATTTAACCTTATATTTTTGTATTCAAGGCTTTTTGTAAAACGTAATAGTTAATAGAGTTACATATTTAACATTATATTCTTCTTTCATATTTATTTAGTGTAATTAACCTACTTTGTGGACTAATTATCAAGAGTCATGAACACCATGTGACATCTTCATAGCCTACAGTACATCTGAAGTTGTTGATTTCACATTTAAACTTAAAACACATGATGGACTATTTGACCATGTAGGTTACTGCTGTCACTTCACAACAATACTCATGTATAATGTCTCATACAATAATCATCTATTTACTCAGAGGTAGATTTGGATGTGAAGTCAAAATAAAGTTGTATCAACCTTTAAGGTATTGGTCCGACGTTTTATTAAATAATGATAAAACCATGTATATGGTAGTTACACAATGTTGCTACATGATTCATTACATTGCAGGCTACGACATTACAGTTGGTAACTCTGTTTCCTGGGCGACTAGTAGTAGGATGTATGTTTGATTGTATCCCTCATTCAGCACATCTGACTACTTGATTATGTTTAAACGTAGAGATCTGAACTCATTATCCACTTGTACAGAAATCTGCTTCACCTCTGAAAAGTCACATATGGAGAGTTACTTAGGAAGTTTAAAACTAAAGACCAGGTACAAACAGAGATTTGTGAGTAACATGTAACAATATAATTACATGGTTGTATTGCCTTTTAATTTATAAGGCCAGAATGTTAATTGTTTGTATCCTTTGAGAAAATGTTGTACTGTTTATTCTACAGTATAATCACACAACCCCGTTTCATTCTACTAATTTATCAAATGATTTTGCGTAATATTTATTCTGCTCATTCCATTGGTCCAGACTCTATCCTCCCTCCGCCTGTCTTGACCATCCTCCCTCCGTCCAGCGATGAGTTGAAGTCCAGCAAAGTCACCCTGGTGTGTCTGGCCAGTCAGATGGCCATGGGCTACGCTGATGTCAGCTGGACAGCGGGAGGGAATCCGGTCACCGGTGGCATCGCAACGAGTGGCCCGGTACCGCAAGCCGACAAGACGTTCCAGCTCAGCAGCTGTCTGACCGTTGACACGTCAGAATGGAACCAGGACAAAGTGTTCTCATGTAAAGTCACCGCGGGATCTAAGTTCGCTGAGAAAGACATCAAGAAGTCTGAATGCAGCACTGAGTAGCCTGAGAACCATTGTAATGTCCATTTGATTTTCTACATCACTTTTCAAGATATTGTTAATGCATTAGAAGTTTAACCTGCATATTTACATTATGTTCCATAAAATATAAATAGCTAATCACACTGATATCATAGGCTATATGATAAGTGGACTTGTTATATTTGAAATGGGTTGTTTTGCAGATGATTAATAGAGGAATAGTTAGAGCTTTGCTGTATTGTGGATATTAAATAAAGAACATTCTAAAGAACACGTGTTTGTATTGGAGCATGTTGATGAGCATCAGTGTTAGCAGCTCTACATGAGGTGGAGTTTAACTGAACTCAAATAGAGCATTCTGCTCTCTGACTTTAGTCCAGATCCAGAAATAGTTGATGTAGATATCCAGGATGCAGGGCAGGTTTACTGTAATGTTAATGAATAACCAGAGAAGGACCACAAGTTTAGTTTATATTAAAACTTCACATTATTGAACTTCATTAGTATGATATGATTGTTTTATAAACTGGGTTGTTCAAGCCCTGAATGCTGATTGGCTGACAGCCGCGGTATACTGTATCAGACCGCATACCAAAACATTTATGTGTACTGCTTTAATTACGTTGGTAACCAGTTTATAATCGCAATAAGGCACCTCTGGGGGTTGTGGTATATTGCCGATATAATATGGCTAAGGGCTGTATCCAGGCACTCCGCAATTCGTCATAAATAAGAACAGCCCTTAGCTGTGGTATATCAGCCATATACCATACCCCCTCAGGACCTTATTGCGTAAATATTAGACCATTCTGAAAGTACTTCTTTAATTATAATCCATATCTAGCTGAAAAAAACTGTTGATTTGTAAAGAATCATGTGATTGGGGATCGCAATATTTCCTGTACAATATTTGCCTGTACTATTTCACTGTATGATGAATTAAAACAACAGTACAATAACATAATATATTCAATATATTCATATTATATAGTTACAATATTCAAAGGTGTTTTAAACTTGCATCTTACTACGATGTACAATACCATTTTAGTCATTAATACTTTGCCAGCATGTGGAAAGAGAAGAGAGAAACATATTGTAATATGCTGCCACCTTGTGGCTAAAACAGCTGTTTTTCAACAGTGTATACTGAGGGAATAAATCATTAGGAACATCTGCTCTTTCCATGACACAGACTGACCAGGTCAATCCAGGTGAAAGCTATGATGTCTTATTGATGTCACCTGTTAAATCAACTTCAATCAGCGTAGATGAAGGGGAGGAGACAGAATAAAGATGGATTTTCAAGTTGAGATAATTGAGGCATGGCTTGTTCATGAGTATATTTGCCAGCAGACAGAAAGAGGAAAGAGTTGTAATTTCAACAGTATATTTGTAAAGTAGTCCTGTAGTACCTTACTCTGTATTTTTACTATTTAGTAGGGGTGAAACGGTACGTGTATTCATATTGAACCGTTCGGTACAGGGTCCACGGTGCACGGGGTCCGGTACGCACTGTGAACCGAACAATACATTCATAATATATTATAGCTAGGAATATATATATATTTATATATTTCATTATAAAAAATAAACCAATGGTGTATAAATTAATGTGGGGAAAATACCGACATAGCAATAAAGTTTGCTTAAAAAATAAAGTTGTTTAGTCTCGTAGCTGATTAGTTATTTCACTCCAGCAAGAACAGAGCTGAGAGGTCGTCGTAGCAGCAATTAGCTTATGAAGGAATTAGCAGTTAGCTAAATGCAAAGGAGCAACATGGCAAACATTGGTGAGCCAGGGCAACAATATCCAGCTGACTCCGGTAGGGCTAAAGAAATCAACGCAGCGATAGCGGCAGGGGGTTGAGAGAAACCTTGAGCAGAAAGCTGCAGTGTTTTCTACACTGACTGATCAACCTGTGACGGAGAATGTCAAAGATATTGTGACTCTGTCTGAAAATGACACAAGACTTGCAGAGGTGTAAAACCTCTCAAAACACAGAGCCTTCCATCAGTTTCCATGGTCCTGCCGATGACAACAATGATCCTGGAATCAATGGTGGCATGATGAAGATGAACCCGCAGTAAGGGATGTCAAGACCTCTATCAGAGTTAACCTGGAGCCTAGACATGATGACCCTGGTGTCCAAGACTTCTATCAGAGTTAACCTGGAGCCTAGACATGATGACCCTGGTGTCCAAGACTGCTATCAGAGTTAACCTGGAGCCTAGACATGATGACCCTGGTGTCCAAGACTTCTATCAGAGTTAACCTGGAGCCTAGACATGAGGACCCTGGTGTCCAAGACTTCTATCAGAGTTAACCTGGAGCCTAGACATGATGACCCTGGTGTCCAAGACTTCTATCAGAGTTAACCTGGAGCCTAGACATGATGACCCTGGTGTCCAAGACTTCTATCAGAGTTAACCTGGAGCCTAGACATGATGACCCTGGTGTCCAAGACTTCTATCAGAGTTAACCTGGAGCCTAGACATGATGACCCTGGTGTCCAAGACTTCTATCAGAGTTAACCTGGAGCCTAGACATGATGACCCTGGTGTCCAAGACTTCTATCAGAGTTAACCTGGAGCCTAGACATGATGACCCTGGTGTCCAAGACTTCTATCAGAGTTAACCTGGAGCCTAGACATGATGACCCTGGTGTCCAAGACTTCTATCAGAGTTAACCTGGAGCCTAGACATGATGACCCTGGTGTCCAAGACTTCTATCAGAGTTAACCTGGAGCCTAGACATGATGACCCTGGTGTCCAAGACTTCTATCAGAGTTAACCTGGAGTTAACCTGGAGCCTACATGATGACCCTGGTGTCCAAGACTTCCCTGGTGTCCATTCTAGAGTTAACCTGGAGCCTAGACATGATGACCCTGGTGTCCAAGACTTCTAAGTTAACCTGACCTTGATGACCCTGGTGTCCAAGACTTCTATCAGAGTTAACCTGGAGCCTAGACATGATGACCCCAAGACTTCTATCAGAGTTAACCTGGAGCCTAGACATGATGACCCTGGTGTCCAAGACTTCTATCAGAGTTAACCTGGAGCCTAGACATGATGACCCTGGTGTCCAAGACTTCTATCAGAGTTAACCTGGAGCCTAGACATGATGACCCTGGTGTCCAAGACTCCAAGACTTCCTGGAGCCTAGACATGATGACCCTGGTGTCCAAGACTTCTATCAGAGTTAACCTGGAGCCTAGACATGATGACCCTGGTGTCCAAGACTTCTATCAGAGTTAACCTGGAGCCTAGACATGATGACCCTGGTGTCCAAGACTTCTATCAGAGTTAACCTGGAGCCTAGACATGATGACCCTGGTGTCCAAGACTTCTATCAGAGTTAACCTGGAGCCTAGACATGATGACCCTGGTGTCCAAGACTTCTATCAGAGTTAACCTGGAGCCTAGACATGATGACCCCAAGACTGGTTAACCTGGAGCCTAACATGATGACCCTGGTGTCCAAGACTTCTATCAGAGTTAACCTGGAGCCTAGACATGATGACCCTGGTGTCCAAGACTTCTATCAGAGTTAACCTGGAGCCTAGACATGATGACCCTGGTGTCCAAGACTTCTATCAGAGTTAACCTGGAGCCTAGACATGATGACCCTGGTGTCCAAGACTTCTATCAGAGTTAACCTGGAGCCTTAACCTGGAGCCTAGACATGATGACCCTGGTGTCCAAGACTTCTATCAGAGTTAACCTGGAGCCTAGACATGATGACCCTGGTGTCCAAGACTTCTATCAGAGTTAACCTGGAGCCTAGACATGATGACCCTGGTGTCCAAGACTTCTATCAGAGTTAACCTGGAGCCTAGACATGATGACCCTGGTGTCCAAGACTTCTATCAGAGTTAACCTGGAGCCTAGACATGATGACCCTGGTGTCCAAGACTTCTATCAGAGTTAACCTGGAGCCTAGACATGATGACCCTGGTGTCCAAGACTTCTATCAGAGTTAACCTGGAGCCTAGACATGATGACCCTGGTGTCCAAGACTTCTATCAGAGTTAACCTGGAGCCTAGACATGATGACCCTGGTGTCCAAGACTTCTATCAGAGTTAACCTGGAGCCTAGACATGATGACCCTGGTGTCCAAGACTTCTATCAGAGTTAACCTGGAACCTGCCTAGACATGATGACCCTGGTGTCCAAGACTTCTATCAGAGTTAACCTGGAGCCTAGACATGATGACCCTGGTGTCCAAGACTTCTATCAGAGTTAACCTGGAGCCTAGACATGATGACCCTGGTGTCCAAGACTTCTATCAGAGTTAACCTGGAGCCTAGACATGATGACCCTGGTGTCCAAGACTTCTATCAGAGTTAACCTGGAGCCTAGACATGATGACCCTGGTGTCCAAGACTTCTATCAGAGTTAACCTGGAGCCTAGACATGATGACCCTGGTGTCCAAGACTTCTATCAGAGTTAACCTGGAGCCTAGACATGATGACCCTGGTGTCCAAGACTTCTATCAGAGTTAACCTGGAGCCTAGACATGATGACCCTGGTGTCCAAGACTTCTATCAGAGTTAACCTGGAGCCTAGACATGATAATAATAATATAATATGATTTAGCAGACGCTTTTATCCAAAGCGACTTACAGTCATGTGTGCATACATTCTACGTATGGGTGATCCCTGGTGTCCAACCCACTAACCTATCAGAGCTTAACAACTGAGCCTAAGACATGATGACCCTGGTGTCCAAGACTTCTATCAGAGTTAACCTGGAGCCTAGACATGATTCTATCAGAGTTAACCTGGAGCCTAGACATGATGACCCTGGTGTCCAAGACTTCTATCAGAGTTAACCTGGAGCCTAGACATGATGACCCTGGTGTCCAAGACTTCTATCAGAGTTAACCTGGAGCCTAGACATGATGACCCTGGTGTCCAAGACTTCTATCAGAGTTAACCTGGAGCCTAGACATG
Organism: Oncorhynchus gorbuscha; assembly: GCF_021184085.1. Lineage (NCBI taxonomy): Eukaryota > Metazoa > Chordata > Actinopteri > Salmoniformes > Salmonidae > Oncorhynchus > Oncorhynchus gorbuscha. The sequence goes on from NW_025745438.1 coordinate 425,671, forward strand.
ATGACCCTGGTGTCCAAGACTTCTATCAGAGTTAACCTGGAGCCTAGACATGATGACCCTGGTGTCCAAGACTTCTATCAGAGTTAACCTCAGAGTTAACTTCTGAGTTAGCCTAGACATGATGACCCTGGTGTCCAAGACTTCTATCAGAGTTAACCTGGAGCCTAGACATGATGACCCTGGTGTCCAAGACTTCTATCAGAGTTAACCTGGAGCCTAGACATGATGACCCTGGTGTCCAAGACTTCTATCAGAGTTAACCTGGAGCCTAGACATGATGACCCTGGTGTCCAAGACTTCTATCAGAGTTAACCTGGAGCCTAGACATGATGACCCTGGTGTCCAAGACTTCTATCAGAGTTAACCTGGAGCCTAGACATGATGACCCTGGTGTCCAAGACTTCTATCAGAGTTAACCTGGAGCCTAGACATGATGACCCTGGTGTCCAAGACTTCTATCAGAGTTAACCTGGAGCCTAGACATGATGACCCTGGTGTCCAAGACTTCTATCAGAGTTAACCTGGAGCCTCAATGACCCTGGTGTCCAAGACTTCTATCAGAGTTAACCTGGAGCCTAGACATGATGACCCTGGTGTCCAAGACTTCTATCAGAGTTAACCTGGAGCCTAGACATGATGACCCTGGTGTCCAAGACTTCTATCAGAGTTAACCTGGAGCCTAGACATGATGACCCTGGTGTCCAAGACTTCTATCAGAGTTAACCTGGAGCCTAGACATGATGACCCTGGTGTCCAAGACTTCTATCAGAGTTAACCTGGAGCCTAGACATGATGACCCTGGTGTCCAAGACTTCTATCAGAGTTAACCTGGAGCCTAGACATGATGACCCTGGTGTCCAAGACTTCTATCAGAGTTAACCTGGAGCCTAGACATGATGACCCTGGTGTCCAAGACTTCTATCAGAGTTAACCTGGAGCCTAGACATGATGACCCTGGTGTCCAAGACTTCTATCAGAGTTAACCTGGAGCCTAGACATGATGACCCTGGTGTCCAAGACTTCTATCAGAGTTAACCTGGAGCCTAGACATGATGACCCTGGTGTCCAAGACTTCTATCAGAGTTAACCTGGAGCCTAGACATGATGACCCTGGTGTCCAAGACTTCTATCAGAGTTAACCTGGAGCCTAGACATGATGACCCTGGTGTCCAAGACTTCTATCAGAGTTAACCTGGAGCCTAGACATGATGACCCTGGTGTCCAAGACTTCTATCAGAGTTAACCTGGAGCCTAGACATGATGACCCTGGTGTCCAAGACTTCTATCAGAGTTAACCTGGAGCCTAGACATGATGACCCTGGTGTCCAAGACTTCTATCAGAGTTAACCTGGAGCCTAGACATGATGACCCTGGTGTCCAAGACTTCTATCAGAGTTAACCTGGAGCCTAGACATGATGACCCTGGTGTCCAAGACTTCTATTAGAGTTAACCTGGAGCCTAGACATGATGACCCTGGTGTCCAAGACTTCTATCAGAGTTAACCTGGAGCCTAGACATGATGACCCTGGTGTCCAAGACTTCTATCAGAGTTAACCTGGAGCCTAGACATGATGACCCTGGTGTCCAAGACTTCTATCAGAGTTAACCTGGAGCCTAGACATGATGACCCTGGTGTCCAAGACTTCTATCAGAGTTAACCTGGAGCCTAGACATGATGACCCTGGTGTCCAAGACTTCTATCAGAGTTAACCTGGAGCCTAGACATGATGACCCTGGTGTCCAAGACTTCTATCAGAGTTAACCTGGAGCCTAGACATGATGACCCTGGTGTCCAAGACTTCTATCAGAGTTAACCTGGAGCCTAGACATGATGACCCTGGTGTCCAAGACTTCTATCAGAGTTAACCTGGAGCCTAGACATGATGACCCTGGTGTCCAAGACTTCTATCAGAGTTAACCTGGAGCCTAGACATGATGACCCTGGTGTCCAAGACTTCTATCAGAGTTAACCTGGAGCCTAGACATGATGACCCTGGTGTCCAAGACTTCTATCAGAGTTAACCTGGAGCCTAGACATGATGACCCTGGTGTCCAAGACTTCTATCAGAGTTAACCTGGAGCCTAGACATGATGACCCTGGTGTCCAAGACTTCTATCAGAGTTAACCTGGAGCCTAGACATGATGACCCTGGTGTCCAAGACTTCTATCAGAGTTAACCTGGAGCCTAGACATGATGACCCTGGTGTCCAAGACTTCTATCAGAGTTAACCTGGAGCCTAGACATGATGACCCTGGTGTCCAAGACTTCTATCAGAGTTAACCTGGAGCCTAGACATGATGACCCTGGTGTCCAAGACTTCTATCAGAGTTAACCTGGAGCCTAGACATGATGACCCTGGTGTCCAAGACTTCTATCAGAGTTAACCTGGAGCCTAGCCTAGACATGATGACCCTGGTGTCCAAGACTTCTATCAGAGTTAACCTGGAGCCTAGACATGATGACCCTGGTGTCCAAGACTTCTATCAGAGTTAACCTGGAGCCTAGACATGATGACCCTGGTGTCATGTGTGCAAGACTTCTATGGGTGATCCCGGGGATCGAACCCACTAACCTGGCGTTACAAGCGCCATGCTCTACCAACTGAGCTACAGAAGGACATGATGACCCTGGTGTCCAAGAATTCTATCAGAGTTAACCTGGAGCCTAGACATGATGACCCTGGTGTCCAAGACTTCTATCAGAGTTAACCTGGAGCCTAGACATGATGACCCTGGTGTCCAAGACTTCTATCAGAGTTAACCTGGAGCCTAGACATGATGACCCTGGTGTCAAGACTTCTATTAGACTTAACCTGGAGCCTAGACATGATGACCCTGGTGTCCAAGACTTCTTTCAGAGTTAACCTGGAGCCTAGACATGATGACCCTGGTGTCCAAGACTTCTATCAGAGTTAACCTGGAGCCTAGACATGATGACCCTGGTGTCCAAGACTTCTATCAGAGTTAACCTGGAGCCTAGACATGATGACCCTGGTGTCCAAGACTTCTATCAGAGTTAACCTGGAGCCTAGACATGATGACCCTGGTGTCCAAGACTTCTATCAGAGTTAACCTGGAGCCTAGACATGATGACCCTGGTGTCCAAGACTTCTATCAGAGTTAACCTGGAAGACCTCAGACATGATGACCCTGGTGTCCAAGACTTCTATCAGAGTTAACCTGGAGCCTAGACATGATGACCCTGGTGTCCAAGACTTCTATCAGAGTTAACCTGGAGCCTAGACATGATGACCCTGGTGTCCAAGACTTCTATCAGAGTTAACCTGGAGCCTAGACATGATGACCCTGGTGTCCAAGACTTCTATCAGAGTTAACCTGGAGCCTAGACATGATGACCCTGGTGTCCAAGACTTCTATCAGAGTTAACCTGGAGCCTAGACATGATGACCCTGGTGTCCAAGACTTCTATCAGAGTTAACCTGGAGCCTAGACATGATGACCCTGGTGTCCAAGACTTCTATCAGAGTTAACCTGGAGCCTAGACATGATGACCCTGGTGTCCAAGACTTCTATCAGAGTTAACCTGGAGCCTAGACATGATGACCCTGGTGTCCAAGACTTCTATCAGAGTTAACCTGGAGCCTAGACATGATGACCCTGGTGTCCAAGACTTCTATCAGAGTTAACCTGGAGCCTAGACATGATGACCCTGGTGTCCAAGACTTCTATCAGAGTTAACCTGGAGCCTAGACATGATGACCCTGATGTGTCCAAGACTTCTATCAGAGTTAACCTGGAGCCTAGACATGATGACCCTGGTGTCCAAGACTTCTAACCTGGAGCAGAGTGACCCTAACCCTGGAGCCTAGACATGATGACCCTGGTGTCCAAGACTTCTATCAGAGTTAACCTGGAGCCTAGACATGATGACCCTGGTGTCCAAGACTTCTATCAGAGTTAACCTGGAGCCTAGACATGATGACCCTGGTGTCCAAGACTTCTATCAGAGTTAACCTGGAGCCTAGACATGATGACCCTGGTGTCCAAGACTTCTATCAGAGTTAACCTGGTCCAAGACTTCTATCAGAGTTAACCTGGAGCCTAGACATGATGACCCTGGTGTCCAAGACTTCTATCAGAGTTAACCTGGAGCCTAGACATGATGACCCTGGTGTCCAAGACTTCTATCAGAGTTAACCTGGAGCCTAGACATGATGACCCTGGTGTCCAAGACTTCTATCAGAGTTAACCTGGAGCCTAGACATGATGACCCTGGTGTCCAAGACTTCTATCAGAGTTAGAGTTAACCTGGAGCCTGGAGCCTAGACATGATGACCCTGGTGTCCAAGACTTCTATCAGAGTTAACCTGGAGCCTAGACATGATGACCCTGGTGTCCAAGACTTCTATCAGAGTTAACCTGGAGCCTAGACATGATGACCCTGGTGTCCAAGACTTCTATCAGAGTTAACCTGGAGCCTAGACATGATGACCCTGGTGTCCAAGACTTCTATCAGAGTTAACCTGGAGCCTAGACATGATGACCCTGGTGTCCAAGACTTCTATCAGAGTTAACCTGGAGCCTAGACATGATGACCCTGGTGTCCAAGACTTCTATCAGAGTTAACCTGGAGCCTAGACATGATGACCCTGGTGTCCAAGACTTCTATCAGAGTTAACCTGGAGCCTAGACATGATGACCCTGGTGTCCAAGACTTCTATCAGAGTTAACCTGGAGCCTAGACATGATGACCCTGGTGTCCACCCTGGTGGAGCCTCCCCTGGTGTCCAAGACTTCTATCAGAGTTAACCTGGAGCCTAGACATGATGACCCTGGTGTCCAAGACTTCTATCAGAGTTAACCTGGAGCCTAGACATGAGGACCCTGGTGTCCAAGACTTCTATCAGAGTTAACCTGGAGCCTAAACATGATGACCCTGGTGTCCAAGACTTCTATCAGAGTTAACCTGGAGCCTAGACATGATGACCCTGGTGTCCAAGACTTCTATCAGAGTTAACCTGGAGCCTAGACATGATGACCCTGGTGTCCAAGACTTCTATCAGAGTTAACCTGGAGCCTAGACATGATGACCCTGGTGTCCAAGACTTCTATCAGAGTTAACCTGGAGCCTAGACATGATGACCCTGGTGTCCAAGACTTCTATCAGAGTTAACCTGGAGCCTAGACATGATGACCCTGGTGTCCAAGACTTCTATCAGAGTTAACCTGGAGCCTAGACATGATGACCCTGGTGTCCAAGACTTCTATCAGAGTTAACTTGGAGCCTAGACATGATGACCCTGGTGTCCAAGACTTCTATCAGAGTTAACCTGGAGCCTAGACATGATGACCCTGGTGTCCAAGACTTCTTACACAAGAGCACCGCTTTGGAGCCCCGGTTCAAGTCCCAGAGAGAGTCATTTTCATCTAATTTAATTCTGCAGGGTCAAGCCACAGATGCCACAGGAGCCAACCCCTCTCCAGAGACGGCAGACGACAGGGTTTCTCCTCCAGAAAACAAGTCTGCCGTGGCTGAGCTTTCTGGGGATTTGTTCAGGACCCAGGAGCAGGGAACCAAGTCAAAGGTCAAGGTCATAGAGGGGGAGGTGACCTCATACAGGGAAGTGGACTGTATTCCCCTGGATGCTGATCCACTGACATGGTGGAAGACCAAAGAGTTAATATACCCTTTGCCATGTTAGCAAGGTGCTACCTGGCTGTGTCTGGGACCTCTGTCCCTAGCGAGAGGGTATTCTCCACAGCTACCTGGCTGTGTCTGGGACCTCTGTCCCTAGTGAGAGGGTATTCTCCACAGCTGCCTGGCTGTGCCTGGGACCTCTGCCCATAGCGAGAGGGTATTCTCCACAGCTGCCTGGCTGTGCCTGGGACCTCTGTCGCTAGCAAGAGGGTATTCTCCACAGCTGCCTGGCTGTGCCTGGGACCTCTGTCCCTAGCGAGAGGGTACTCTCCACAGCGGCTGACATTGTCACAGCAAGTCGAGCTGTGTTCACTGAAGATAATGTAGATAGACTAATCTTCTTCATCTTCTTTTTTCAAGTAACCAGCCTCAAGGGGTCCTATTGTGTTTAAGGCACTGCTATGTGACTTAATGTTGATGTATGCTGCTGGACTACACACTGTTGTTGACAGGCACTGCTGGTTTTTGTTGTCCCTTTGTTTCCATCTGCTCCTGGGAATTCAAGCTGCCCTGTTTACTATTATAATACATGGAAAATCTAAAAACAAAATGACATTTATTTTGTTGTTGTATTGAAACTGAACCGTGACACCACTGTAGCGTATCGTACCGAACCGTGACACCACTGTACCCGTATCGTACCGTGACACCACTGTACCGTGACACCACTGTTCCGTACCGAACCGTGACACCACTGTAGCGTATCGTACCGAACCGTGACACCACTGTAGCGTATCGTACCGAACCGTGACACCACTGTACCGTATCGTACCGAACCGTGACACCACTGTACCGTATCGTACCGAACCGTGACACCACTGTACCGTATCGTACCGAACCGTGACACCACTGTACCGTATCGTACCGAACCGTGACACCACTGTACCGTATCGTACCGAACCGTGACACCACTGTACCGTATCGTACCGAACCGTGACACCACTGTAGTGTACCGTACCGAACCGTGACACCACTGTACCGTATCGAACCGTGACACCACTGAACCGTATCGTACCGAACCGTGACACCACTGTACCGTATCGTACCGAACAGTGAGTTTTGTGAACGTTTCACCCCTAGTATTTACAGACACTACACACAGACATATTGTGTATGGATACACTTATTATAATATGAGATGATGAATCCAATGATAAGAACATTTCTAGACTACATTATGTCCATCACACATCAACACAAGTCATCAATCATAAATGATAATGTTATTGAAAGTTAGCTTTGTACTGACAACAGAGATACAGTACACTATCATCAATTCTGTGTTGACCTGGTTCAGAGAGGAGTGGTGATGTTGTTGAGACTAAGGACGATAGCTATAATGATAAAGTATAAAACATTGGTGAGCATCCACACTAGATGAGTTTAATGTTTATCGTTTGTACAGTACACCTGTCAATCATTGACTAAGGCCTAGGGACCCTCCTTCCTCTATTCCCTGTGGATCCTGAACGCGTGCTGTTTTCTCGGTCTGGAGTCCTCATCTGTACCCTTATCTGTGCCCTTGGTGGTGCCCTCACCTCTCCTCTTAACGGTTCCCTCATCTCTGCCCTCAGTGGCATCCTCAGCGGAGGCCGGGGAGTGACCCTCCGTATGGGGCGTTGAGGAGGGGTCCAAACAGGGGGCCGGGGGAGTTTCCCAGCCTGCAGATCATCTACGAAGCCCTCCATCCTGTGGAACTTGGAGCTGAGGCTTCCCAGCTCATCCTTTAGAGAGTTGAACTGCTTGTAGAGATCCCCCAGGGCCTCAGACAGGGGCTGAATTCTGGAGAAGGAGAGAGAAGTCGTGTCACTGAATTGCTACCCACGAGGCAAAAACTGTTTGAATCAAAGTGGTTTCCACGTCATTTCAACCCAAAAACCCCATGTGATGACGTTGAAACAATGTGGAGAACTGATTGGTTTAGAAAAACGTTATGAGAACAAATTCTTATTTTCAATGACGACCTCGGAACAGTGGGTTTTCTGCCTTGTTCAGGGTCAGAACAACAGATTTTTACCTTGTCAGATCAGGGATTCGATCTTCCAACCTTTCGGTTACTAGTTCAACACTCTAACCACTATGCTTCCTGACGCCATGCTTGGCCCACGAAGGCAAAGGTAACTGAACTAAATTACTAAAATGGCCCCGCATCACTCACCTCTGTCCTCATGAGGAGCTTTGACAGACTAGTCAAGGATCAATCTCAATCACTCTGCAAACTGCCCTATCCCATCTGGACAAGAGGAATACCTACACTACCGGTCAAAAGTTTTAGAACACCTGCTCATTCAAGGGTTTTTCTTTATGTTGTCGAATAATAGTGACAATATAAACTATGAAATAATACATATGGAATCATGTAATAACCAAAACAGTGTTGAACAAATATATTTGAGATTCTTCAAATAGCCACCCTTTGCCTTGATGACAGCTTTGCACCCTCTTGGCATTCTCTCAATCATCTTCATGAGGTAGTCACCTGGAATCCATTTCAATTAACAGGTGTGCCTACTTAAACGTTAATTTGTGGAATATCTTTCCTTCTTAATGTGTTTGAGCCAATCAGTTGTGTTGTAACAAGGTAGGGGCTCTTTACAGAAGATGGCCCTATTTGGTAAAAGACCAAGTCCATATTATGGAAAGAACAGCTGAAATAAGCAAAGACAAATGACAGTTATTAATTTCTTTATGACATGAAGGTCAGTCAATACGGAAAATGTCAAGAACTTCGAAACGATTCAAGTTCAATCGCAAAAACCATCAAGCGCTGTGATGAAACTGGCTCTCATGAGGACCGCCACAGACATGGACCACCCAGAGTTACCACTGCTGCAGATAATATGTTTATTAGAGTTACCAGACTCAGAAACGGTAGCCCAAATAAATGCTTTACAGAGTCCAAGTAACAGACACATCTCAACATCAACTGTTTATAGGAGAATGTGTGAATCAGCATGTAAGCATGCTGTTCATTGACTACCGCTATTTTGTAGCTCAGCATTCAACACCATAGTACCCTCCATGCTCATCATTAAGTTTGAGGACCTCGGTCTGAAGCCCGCCCTGTGCAACTGGGTCCTGGATATCCTGACGGGCCACCCCAGGTGGGGATGGTAGGAAACAACACCTCCACTTCGCTGATCCTCAACACTGGGGCCCCACAAGGGTGCGTGCTCAGCCCCCTCCTGTACTCCCTGTTCATCCATGACTGCGAGGCTAAGCACGTCTCCAACTCAATCATCAAGTTTCAGATGACACAACAGTAGTAGGCTTGATTACCAACGATGATGAGACAGCCTACAGGGAAGAGGTGAGGGCTCACAACCTCTCACTTAACGTCACAAATCATTGTGGACGCCAGGAAACAGCAGAGGGTGCACCCCCCTATCCACATCGACGGGACCACAGTTGAGAAGGTGGAAAGCTTCAAGTTCCTTGGTGTACACATCACTAACAAACTGAAATGGACCACCCACACAGACAGTGTGGTGAAGAAGGCACCTCAGGAGCCTCAGGAGGCTAAAAACATTTTACTTGACACGAAAAACCTCACAAACGTTTACAGATGCACAATTGAGAGCATCCTGTCAGGCTGTATCACCACCTAGTATGACACCTGCACTGCCCGCAACCACAAGGCTCTCCAGTGTGTGGTGGGATCTGCCCAACACATTCCCGGGGGCAAACTACCCGCCCTCTAGGACACCTACAGCACCCAATGTCACAGGAAGGCCAAAAAGATCATCAAGGACATCAACCACCTGAGCCACTGCCTGTTCATCCCATTATCATACAGAAGGCGAATTTGTAAGTCGCTCTGGATAAGAGCGTCTGCTAAATGACTTAAATGTAAATGTAAATGTCAGTAGAGGTGCATCAAACCTGGGACCGAGAGACTGAAAAACAGCCTCTATCTCAAGACCATCAGACTGTTAAACAGCCATCACTAGCACATTAGAGGCTGCTGCCTATAGATATAGACTAGAAATCACTGGCCACTTTAAGAAATGGAACACTGGTCACTTTAATCATTTTGACATGTCTTGCATTACCCATCTCAAATGTATATACTGTATTCTCGACTATTCTAGTGTATCTTCGTCCATGTCGCTCTGACATCGCTCGTCCATATATGTATATAGTCTGAATTCATTCCTTAGATTTGTGTGTATTGGGTTTATGTTGTGTAATTCGTTAGATATTACTTGTTAGATATTTCTGCACTGTCGGAGTTTGAAGCACAAGCATTTCTCTACACCCACAATAACATCTGCTAAACACGTGTATGTGACCAATACAATTTGATTTGATTTGATTTGCTGTTAGCAGTACATTGGTGCTGGTTACAGAGGTCAGTAAGGGAGCAGGGGCAGTGAAGGAAGCTATACTGTTAGCAGTACAGTGGTGCTGGTTACAGAGGTCAGTAAGGGAGCAGGGACAGTGAAGGAAGCTGTACTGTTAGCAGTACATTGGTGCTGGTTACAGAGGTCAGTAAGGGAGCAGGGACAGTAAAGGAAGCTGTACTGTTAGCAGTACATTGGTGCTGGTTACAGAGGTCAGTAAGGGAGCAGGGACAGTGAAGGAAGCTATACTGTTAGCAGTACATTGGTGCTGGTTACAGAGGTCAGTAAGGGAGCAGGGACAGTGAAGGAAGCTATACTGTTAGCAGTACATTGGTGCTGGTTACAGAGGTCAGTAAGGGAGCAGGGACAGTGAAGGAAGCTGTACTGTTAGCAGTACATTGGTGCTGATTACAGAGGTCAGTAAGGGAGCAGGGACAGTGAAGGAAGCTGTACTGTTAGCAGTACATTGGTGCTGGTTACAGAGGTCAGCAAGGGAGCAGGGACAGTGAAGGAAGCTATACTGTTAGCAGTACATTGGTGCTGGTTACAGAGGTCAGTAAGGGAGCAGGGACAGTGAAGGAAGCTATACTGTTAGCAGTACATTGGTGCTGGTTACAGAGGTCAGTAAGGGAGCAGGGACAGTGAAGGAAGCTATACTGTTAGCAGTACATTGGTGCTGGTTACAGAGGTCAGTAAGGGAGCAGGGACAGTGAAGGAAGCTATACTGTTAGCAGTACATTGGTGCTGGTTACAGAGGTCAGTAAGGGAGCAGGGACAGTGAAGGAAGCTATACTGTTAACAGTACATTGGTGCTGGTTACAGAGGTCAGTAAGGGTGCAGGGGCAGTGAAGGAAGCTATACTGTTAGCAGTACATTGGTGCTGGTTACTGTTGAAGGAAGCAGTACATTGGTGCTGGTTGCAGAGGCAGATGCCCAGCACATCTACACAGGAGAGGAGCAACAGAGAGGGAATATTCCAGATTGGGCCACTGTCATGAAAGGATCAGTCAAAGAACTCTGGGCCTGTTTCCCGGATACAGTCCTGCAATAAAAAAGCCAGATCAAAGGAGAATCTCCATTGAAAATGTTTTTTAGTCCAGAATAAGGCTTAATCTGTTTCAAATATGTTTTGAACTGCAAATGCAACTGAAATGTTAGTGCACTAAATTATGACACCATGAAGTCTACACACTGCTTCGCACACTGCTTTACACACTGCTTTACATGTTGCTTTACACGCTGCTTTACACGTTGCTTTACACACTGCTTCGCACACTGCTTTACACACTGCTTTACATGTTGCTTTACACGTTGCTTCACACGCTGCTTTACACCCTGCTTTACACACTGCTTTACCCACTGCTTTACATGTTGCTTTACACACTGCTTTACACCCTGCTTTACATTTTGCTTTACACATTGCTTTACACGTTGCTTTACACATTGCTTTACACACTGCTTTACACACTGCTTTACATGTTGCTTTACACACTGCTTTACACACTGCTTTACACACTGCTTTACACACTGCTTTACACATTGCTTTACACATTGCTTTACACATTGCTTTACACACTGCTTTACATGTTGCTTTACACACTGCTTTACACACAGATTTACACACTGCTTTACACCCTGCTTTACACACTGCTTTACATGTTGCTTTACACCCTGCTTTACATGTTGCTTTACACACTGTTTTACATGTTGCTTTACACACAGATTTACACACTGCTTTACACCCTGCTTTACACACTGCTTTACATGTTGCTTTACACACTGCTTTACACACAGATTTACACACTGCTTTACACACGGCTTTACACCCTGCTTTACATGTTGCTTTACACACTGCTTTACACACTGCTTTACATGTTGATTTACACACTGCTTTACATGTTGCTTTACACACTGCTTTACACACTGCTTTACACGCTGCTTTACATGTTGCTTTACACACTGCTTTACACCCTGCTTTACATGTTGCTTTACACACTGCTTTACACACTGCTTTACACCCTGCTTTACATGTTGCTTTACACACTGCTTTACACACTGCTTTACACCCTGCTTTACACACTGCTTTACACACTGCTTTACACACTGCTTTACACCCTGCTTTACACACTGCTTTACATGTTGCTTTACACACTGTTTTACACACAGATTTACACACTGCTTTACACCCTGCTTTACACACTGCTTTACATGTTGCTTTACACACTGTTTTACACACAGATTTACACACTGCTTTACACCCTGCTTTACACACTGCTTTACATGTTGCTTTACACACGGCTTTACACACGGCTTTACACCCTGCTTTACATGTTGCTTTACACACTGCTTTACATGTTGCTTTACACACTGCTTTACACACTGCTTTACATGTTGCTTTACACACTGCTTTACATGTTGCTTTACACACTGCTTTACACACTGCTTTGCATGTTGCTTTACACACTGCTTTACACGCTGCTTTACATGTTGCTTTACACACTGCTTTACACCCTGCTTTACATGTTGCTTTACACACTGCTTTACACACTGATTTACACACTGATTTACACCCTGCTTTACACACTGCTTTACACACTGCTTTACACACGGTTTTACACATTGCTTTACACACTGATTTACACACTGCTTTACACCCTGCTTTACACACTGCTTTACACACGGCTTTACACACGGCTTTACACACTGCTTTACACACTGCTTTACACACTGCTTTACACCCTGCTTTACACCCTGCTTTACATGTTGCTTTACACGTTGCTATACACACGGCTTTACACACTGCGTGACACCCTGCTTTACATGTTTGTGAAATCCCTACTACAATCTAATGGGCCACGCTGCTATGAGGATAGAATATATTAAAATAAAATTTTATAGAAAACATCTCATTGTGTCTGTTTCCAGGAAACATCAGGACAGAAGACATGGGAAACTAGAGCCTCATTAAACATCAATAACATTCTTCATCAATGAGAGATGTTATTGTGCACTACAGCCTATCCAGGCGCGGACACACACACACACACACACACACACACACACACACACACACACACACACACACACACACACACACACACACACACACACACACACACACACACACACACACACACACACACACACACACACACACACACACACACACACACACACACACACACACACACACACACACACACACTGAGTGTGCACTGCAGCCTGTCCAGGCCTGTTATTGGAGAGTGAGCGCTTACAGTAAGCATGCTGGTACACATGTGTTATTGGCTGCCTGCAGGACTCAGAGTAGGAACACTCAGTCTCTCCAGGACTGGTTGGATGGCTGCTAGCTATTCGTTTTTGATGTCTCAGCCAGAACTCTCAGTTCACCATCCAAAGCAGAGTGCTGATCTGGGATCAGGTCCTCTCTGTCCATATCATATTATTCATTACGATCTAAAACTGATCCCAGATCAGCATTCCTCACTACTCTAAGATGCTTTGTGTTTACAGGCCCAGGAGGCTGCTGCTGTTACAGATCTTCTGACTGGAACTTTCCGTACTGAGGTCATTACCAAAAGGTTGCAAGATCTATATGCAAGTCTATAGAAATTGGTTTATGTTTTTCTTTAGAGAAATGACGAAGTACAGAACGAGGGTCCAGCCTAGTGCTCTCTAATGTTTTGATGAGCACAGTTTACCCTGTCTTAAATTTGATCAATTATTTATGATTTAAATAACTAAAGTTGGATTCGGAAAGTTGCTTGAAATGTTTGGACAGCGTTTACAGGTAACTTATTAGATATTTTGTACTCATGCTATGCGAGTTGGAACTGGTGTTTTTCTGAATCAAACGCGCCAAATATATGGACATTTTGGACATATAACAACAGAATTATTCGAACAAAAGGACCATTTGTGATGTTTATGGGACATATTGGAGTGCCAACATTAGAAGTTCTTCAAAGCTAAGGCATAAATTATATCGTTATTTCTGAGTTTTGTGTCGCGCCTGGCGGGTTGAAATCTGATTGTCATGTGTTTGTTTGATGGGGTGATGTCCTCATGTCCTCTAGCGGAACCCCCAGCCATAACAGGTTTTAAGAAGCACGGTTTGGCGGGTCATGTTTCTGAAGTTTGGCAGGTCATGTTTCTGGAGCCCGGAGGCAAAATTGGGGAGAAATAGGGGGCAAAATATATATATTTTAAATTAACTGAAATAACCATTTACATAAGTATTCAGACCATTTACTCAGTACTTTGTTGAAGCTCCTTTGGCAGCGATTACATCAAAGAATCTTCGTGTGTATGACGCTACAAGATTGGCACACCTGTATTTCAGGGGTTTCTTCCATTCTTCTCTGCAGATCGACTCAAGCTCTGTTAGTTTGGATCGGGAGCGTTGCTGCACAGCTATTTTCATGTCTCTCCAGAGAGGTTTGATCGGGTTCAAGTCCAGGCTCTGACTGGGCCACTCAAGGACATTCAGAGACTTATCCCGAAGCCACTCCTGCGTTGTCTTGGCTGTGTGCTTAGGGTCGTTGTCCTGTTGGAAGGTGAACCTTTGCCCCCAGGCTGAAGTCCTGAGCACTCTGGAGCAGGTTTTCATCAAAGATCTCTATGAACCTTTGCTCCATTCATCTTTCCCAGTCCCTGCCAAGGAAAAACATCCCTACAGCATGATGCTGCCACCACCATGCTTCACCGTAGGGATGCTGCCACCACCATGCTTCACCGTAGGGATGCTGCCACCACCATGCTTCACCATAGGGATGCTGCCACCACCATGCTTCACCATAGGGATGCTGCCACCACCATGCTTCACCGTAGGGATGCTGCCAGGTTTCCTCCAGATGTGACGCTTGACAATCAGGACAAATAGTTCAATCAAATAGTTCAATCAGACCAGAGAATCTTGTTTCTCATGGTCTGAGAGTCCTTTAGGTGCCTTTTAGCAAACTCCAAGCAGGCTGTCATGTGCCCTTTAATGAGGAGTGGCTTCTGTCTGGCCACTCTACCATAAAGATTTTGATTGGGTGAGTGCTGCAGAGATGGTTGTCCTTCTGGAAGGTTTTCCCATCTCCACAGAGGAACTCTGGAGCTCTGTCAGAGTGACCATCGGGTTCTTGGTCACCTCCCTGACCAAGGCCCTTCTCCCCCAATTGCTCAGTTTGGCCGGGCGGCCAGCTCTAGGAAGAGTGTTGGTGGTTCAAAACTTCTTCCATTTAAGAAGAATGGAGGCTCTATGGACAATTCCTTCGACATCATGGCTTGATTTTTGCCCTGACATGCAACTGTGGGACCTTATATACTGTAGACAAGTATATGCCTTTCCAAATCATGTCCAATAAATTGAAGTTACCACAGCTGGACTCCAATCAAGTTGTAGAAACATCTCAAGGATAATCAATGGAAACAGAATGCACCTGACTTCAATTTTGAGTCTCATAACAAAGGGCCTGAATACTTGTGTAAACAAGGTATTTCAGTTTTTTTTGCAAAAATGTCTAAAAACCTGTTTTCGTTGTCATTATGGGGTATTGTGTGTAGATTGATGAGATTATTATTTTTTAAATCCATTTTAAAATAATGCTGTAACGTAACAAAATGTGTAAAAAGTCAAAGGGTCTGAATGCTTTCTGAATGCACTGTATGTCAACTGTTTTAGCTGTAATGGAATGTTCCTATCCTGATCACTGTGCCTCCCTTTCATCTCTCTCTTTCTGACACGTGGTGATGATGTCACCTACCTGACGTATTCTGGCAGGACAGAGGCGTGATCGTTGATCAGCAGGTCCTTCACCTGGTTCATGATGGCGTACTTCCAGTTGTCCAGCACCTGGGTCAGGTTGGAGCAGATCTTAGTCTGGCTTTTATCTGCTGGAGATGACATGGGAATGTTCATTCACCCCTCAGAAACCGAAGGTAGACTGTACTGTACTGTACTGTACCACTGGCTGATCATGTATTGAAGATAACAAGCTGTTAGAACACCATATCATTCAATATTAATTGTTGTATAGAAAATATTACTTGAAGTGTGCTACATAAGAGACTCTATAAACACATACAGGAAGTAGATATTAGTGACTGTGTCTGGTCTGCCTTACCTCTATCAGACTCTACACATACAGGAAGTATATTACATACTAGTGACAGTGTCTGGTCTGCCTTACCTCTATCAGACTCTACACATAGAGGAAGTAGATTACATACTAGTGACAGTGTCTGGTCTGCCTTACCTCTATCAGACTCTACACATACAGGAAGTAGATTACATACTAGTGACTGTGTCTGGTCTGCCTTACCTCTATCAGACTCTACACATACAGGAAGTAGATTACATGCTAGTAACTGTGTCTGGTTTACCTCTTTCCCACTCTGTTGTCTCCTGCGTCCACTTCTGAGAGACACACAGAGAGAGCAGGGACAGCAGGGCTACAGCCCTCCTCATCGTCATCTTCATCAGAAAAACAAATGTTATTGGTCACATGCAGCATAGACAACAGGTGTAGACTTTACAATGAAATGCTTATTTATGAGCTCATTCAACCCCTCCATCATGTCTGACAGAGACAAGTGGACATGTGAGGATCTAGAACCAGTGTCACCACAGGTCAACAGGTGCAGACATCATACATGTGAGGATCTAGAACCAGTGTCACCACAGGTCAACAGGTGCAGACATCATACATGTGAGGATCTAGAACCAGTGTCACCACAGGTCAACAGGTGCAGACATCATACATGTGAGGATCTAGAACCAGTGTCACCACAGGTCAACAGGTGCAGACATCATACATGTGAGGATCTAGAACCAGTGTCACCATCAGGTCAGAACCAGGTGCAGACATCATACATGTGAGGATCTAGAACCAGTGTCACCACAGGTCAACAGGTGCAGACATCATACATGTGAGGATCTAGAACCAGTGTCACCACAGGTCAACAGGTGCAGACATCATACATGTGAGGATCTAGAACCAGTGTCACCACAGGTCAACAGGTGCAGACATCATACATGCTGAACTGGTTTTTATTTTACCTTTATTTAACTATGCAAGTCAGTTAAGAACAAGTTCTTATTTTCAATGACAGCCTAGGAACAGTGGATTTCTACCATGTCAGCTCTGTGATTTGATCTAACAACCTTCCAGTTCCTGGCCCAATGCTTTAACCACTAGGCTACCTGCCGCCCCTTCCTGTTAACATCTCATAGTTGATGACTAGATGAGATTGGACCAGGTTCTGTAGACGATAAGTCTGTGTCTTTGTAGTCCAACACTCAGACCTGAGTGAGGATTATTAGAGAATATTCTGTCTGTGCAAAAGCAGATAAAACATCATTATGTGATTGGTTTAACTGGAAGTTGTAACTTCAGCTTGGTACAGAATTACCCTCCATCAGTTAGATGAAGAATCAATAGAATATCTGAAGGTGATGTCAGACTGTCATGTTATTTACACATTCATTCATTTCAGACTGGTTCATGTTCACATTCCATTTGACCTGCAGATGTCCAGCGGATGATGGTTTCACTATAGAAAACCTTTTCCTCTGTAAAATACATCTAACATCAATCAATCAATCAATCAATATTGAATATTGATCACTAATATCCAGTGATCTCTGCTAGTGTGTCTGAATATACTCAATCAATCAATCGATAAAAATAATATATTTTTTACATCAGCCGATTTCACAAAGTGCTATATAGAAAACCAGCCTAAAACCCCAAACAGCAGCAATTCAGATGTAGAAGATACTCTACCTGACTGTGAAGCTGAGCTGTCAGCTGGTTTATCCCCAGACCAGATTAGACCAGATTGGACCAGATTAGACTAGACCAGACTAAACTAGACCAGACTAGACTAGAACAGACCAGACTAGACCAGACCAGACCAGTGTGAGGTAGTAATCCAGTATGACTGAAGCTCTGCAGGAAAACAGGATGTGGACAGCTCTCTAATAAACTCCCTAAACCATCCCCCACCTGCTGGGCTCCTCCCCTTTATAACCAGGACACCACTCTGTAAACGCACACACACACACACGCGCACACACACGCACGCACGCACGCACACACACACACACACACACACACACACACACACACACACACACACACACACACACACACACACACACACACACACACACACACACACACACACACACACACACACACACACACACACACACACACACACACACACACACACACACACACAAAGACACACACTGTTGTGTTACATGGAAAGAAAGAAATGCTGGTCTGGAGGTCTGTTGTGTTACAGTGAAATGTCATCTCTAACGGCTGTCAGGAGGTCTGTAGTGTTACAGTGAAATGTCATCTCTAAAGGCTGTCAGGAGGTCTGTAGTGTTACAGTGAAATGTCATCTCTAAGCGGCTGTCAGGAGGTCTGTAGTGTTACAGTGAAATGTCATCTCTAAAGGCTGTCAGGAGGTCTGTAGTGTTACAGTGAAATGGCATCTCTAAAGGCTGTCAGGAGGTCTGTAGTGTTACAAATGGCATCTCTAAATGGCATCTCTAAAGGCTGTCAGGAGGTCTGTAGTGTTATCTCTAGTGAAATGGCATCTCTAAAGGCTGTCAGGAGGTCTGTAGTGTTACAGTGAAATGGCATCTCTAAAGGCTGTCAGGAGGTCTGTAGTGTTACAGTGAAATGGCATCTCTAAAGGCTGTCAGGAGGTCTGTAGTGTTACAGTGAAAT
>NW_025745438.1:444906-482406 GCF_021184085.1 Oncorhynchus gorbuscha
GATGCAGGAATGACAGGCCAATGTTTAGTTTGAAGCTGCCATTATTACATGGTATAAACTGTTCTCTGTTACTAACATTAGATGTTGGACTCAGTATCATTTCAGCATGAATGAGAACTATGACCTTGTAAGATTCAACTCAATATTAGGAAGGTGTTCTTAATGTTTGTACACTCAGTGTAGCGCTGCGATATGGTACATTATGTTTCACATTCTGCATCAGTGATCAGAATAGAGGTTGCAGTTCTGTCAACGTCCACCAGAGGAGGACAAAGGACCACCAATAATGGCACAAGATATACCTGCATTAAAACAAGCACAGTGGCGCAAGTCAGACCACTGATTTCAGTCCCATTTAGTCTCGCGTGGCCATCCTTCTGTCCCATCACAGAAAAACGGATAGTTTCATGTCTACTATCTCTAGTTAGCAGAGTCATTCACCAGGGACGTGTTCTAGTTCTGACACTGAGTTACAGGCAGTGATGTGTTGCTCTCTTTCTCCCCCAGGACACCTGCTTCCCCTCCACTCCTTATTTATAGCTTCATGTAAATTAAGAGGTTATTTTATCTCCTCTCAGAACTGTATGGGGGGGTTATATGTCTGTGGCACTAATATATGATCCAGTGGAGGTAAGAGTGCCTAGTTTAGAACAGTTTAAAGGGCTATGAAAGGGATTATATTTAGTTATTTATTTGACATTTTTGAGATGCCCCATCTCATCCAAATTAATTATATTAAGTGCCATAGATATTTATTCAACCTATACAAGATACCTGACATCTCGTCTACATTCCATCAGTGTAACCAAACCAGAAACCACCACAGACAGACAGTCTACAGACCCAGTGTCCCCACACAGACCAACAGAACCATGAATAACCTGGGCACCATCAGCCACCTGTCCTCGCTCCCCAACCAAGGGGCCCCCCAAGTTCAAACAGAGTTACTGTTAGGTTCGTTGAAAGGATCGGACCAAGGCACAGCGTGCGTAGAGTTCCACATTCTTTAATAGTGAAACTTACAACAAAAACAACAAAGAATATAACGAACGTGCATTATTGCAGTGCACAAGGCAACTATACCAAAACAAGATTCCACACCTGAAAGTGGGAATAAGGGCTGCCTAAGTATGATTCCCAAACAGAGACAACGATAGACAGCTGCCTCTGATTGGGAACCATACTCGGCCAAAAACAAATAAATATACAACATAGAATGCCCACCCCAAATCACACCCTGACCTCACCAAATAGAGAAATAAAACAGCTCTCTAAGGTCAGGGTGTGACCCCCCCCCCTGTCTATGGCGATGCCGAGATGGTGAAGCATTGCTGCGTGCCCCCGGACGCGTTCCTCCACCCCTATACCCGGGGTACCTGCTCCTGCTGACTCCACATGCAGTCGGTGATTCTGTAAGGGTGAGTGCTGGGGGAAGTCAGGCGCAGATCGAACTATAAAACGGAGCAGATATAAAAACTCTGAAAAACAAAATATACAAAAAATAAGTGGGAACAAAACCCGTCAGAACATATCTTGCACAATGCTTACAAACAAACAATCACAGACAAGGACAATGAGGGGGAACAGAGGGTTAAACGCACAACATGTAATGAATGGGATTGGAACCAGGTGTGATACAAGACCAGACAAAACCAAAGGAAAATTAAAAGAGGATCAGCGATGGCTAGAAGGTCGAGGACTTCGACCGCCGAACGCCGCCTGAACAAGGAGAGGAACCGACTTCGGCGGAAGTCGTGACAGGTAGAGGATATGTGGTGATTAATATAAACATCATGGATTATATAATGGAGGAGGGTAGAGGATATGTGGTGATTAATATAAACATCATGGATTATATAATGGAGGAGGGTAGAGGATATGTGGTGATTAATATAAACATCATGGATTATATAATGGAGGAGGGTAGAGGATATGTGGTGATTAATATAAACATCATGGATTATATAATGGAGGAGGGTAGAGGATATGTGGTGATTAATATAAACATCATGGATTATATAATGGAGGAGGGTAGAGGATATGTGGTGATTAATATAAACATAATGGATTATATAATGGAGGAGGGTAGAGGATATGTGGTGATTAATATAAACATCATGGATTATATAATGGAGGAGGGTAGAGGATAGTGATTAATATAAACATCATGGATTATATAATGGAGGAGGGTAGAGGATATGTGGTGATTAATATAAACATAATGGA
The DNA here is from genome assembly GCF_021184085.1 of Oncorhynchus gorbuscha. Taxonomy (NCBI): domain Eukaryota; kingdom Metazoa; phylum Chordata; class Actinopteri; order Salmoniformes; family Salmonidae; genus Oncorhynchus; species Oncorhynchus gorbuscha. The sequence continues at coordinate 447,133 of NW_025745438.1, forward strand.
TTATATAATGGAGGAGGGTAGAGGATATGTGGTGATTAATATAAACATCATGGATTATATAATGGAGCTGTGATGAGGGTAGGGGTAGAGAATGGAGTCAAAAGCAGAACAAACAGATTTGAATTAGTTTATCATACAGGCCCTTTAGTTAAATAGTTGGGACACATTTACAGTGACTTGTAGGTCAGTGTGTTTACAGTAAAGATCAATAATTATAATAGTGTTATTAGAATTGTGGAAGTCTGTTAACCCCCAGACATGTCAATCAACTATGAGAGTGGCTAGTGATTGTAGAGGCCCCTCCCTCTGGTCCCCCATGTCTGTCTCCTTATAGGTGGGTCCTGCAGCCTCTCCTCTCCTCACACTCCAACCCTGCTCAGCTCTCAGCTGGACAGTAAGGGCCGTTCACACCACACTGACAACAAAAACCTCCTCACCAAACACACTCACTTCTGCTTTCAGATGTTCTGAATATAGACACTAACTGAATGTCAAGTCATCCTGAACCAGTGTGTCTTCAGTAGGAGAACATTCCATGCTTGTGTTTTACACAAAACCCTTCACACATTTACTAGAATGTTGTCATTAACAATTACACCTAGTTGTCACAAAGCATGAATGATAAAGTGATATTCCAGAAGGTTCCGTCCTAACAGAAGACTTCATGTATCAGATAACCTCCATGATAGTCAGTCCCCTGGTTTACAGTAGAGACATATTACATCAACAGTCATTTAGTGATGTACTGTTAGTTCAGAACCCCACTATCAGGTCCAGATTATATTATTATGTCATTATTGTACATATTGTGACATGCTGATTCTAACACAACTCACATGAAACTAAAACGGATATTTCAGTGTAACCAAAATTAACCCATATGGTTTTTGTTTGTCCAATCTAATATATTTATTTGCGAGTTTAATAGTTACAGTCATTTACATTAATCAGGAGTCCATCTTCTCAGAAGCTGATAGGCTGAGATGTAGAGGCCCCTCCCTCTGGTCCCCCATGTCTGTCTCCTTATAGGTGGGTCCTGCAGCCTCTCCTCTCCTCACACTCCAACCCTGCTCATCTCTCAGCTGGACAGTAAGGGCCGTTCACACCACACTGACAACATGCTGGGGACACTCTGCACTCTCTTCACTGCTCTAACATGTAAGGAGTCTGACTTCCTGGAGGTTTTACTTCCTGGTTTATTAATAATGAGTCTGTATGTTTCTCTTTACTACATGTCATCTTATTTCCCAGGTGTCAGTGGTGTGACTGTGGTGACACAGAAGCCTCCTGTTGTGACTGTGGTGACACAGAAGCCTCCTGTTGTGACTGTGGTGACACAGAAGCCTCCTGTTGTGACGGTGAGGAAAGGAGAGACGGCCACTCTGGACTGTAACCTGGGAACTGTTGATAATAGTGCTCATTGGTATAAACAGGTTCCAGGTGGAGTTCCTCAGTATGTTTTACAGTGGTACTACTACAATTGGACCTCTGTAAAATATGGTTCTGGTTTCTCCTCTCCTAAATTCACATCTGATCATCAGTCTATATCTGATTATAGTTTGATTATTAACAATGTGGAGGAGGAAGACTCAGCAGTGTATTATTGTAAAACAAAAGACTACTATGTTGGCGAGTGGGCATCACAGTGACATACACTATGACAAAAACCTCCCCAAATACACTCACTTCTGCTTCATGGTAGAGGGGTGAACTCTAAGAAACAGCAGTTGATCAGTCATTATTATAACATTATATACATAACACAATGGGAGATCTGGAAATGGAAGAACCATCCATTACTACATGTCAAAAAGATTATAAGACGATTGTAAAAAGAGATTTAGTCATTCTTGACGTAATCATCATCATCATCATCATCATCATCATCATCATCATCATCATCATCATCATCATCATCATCATCATCATCAAGTGAATACTGCATCATATGGATTTTGCTTTAACTGATGGATTCAAAAGGACCAGACACCAACAGCAGAATATGATGCTATTCTATAAACTGTTACTTCAAGGAGAGAAACTCTAAAAAAGTCTGAGATGTTAGTAGTGAGAGTGAAGCTCTGTCTGAATGGGATGTTGCAGTTCCTGTCCTCTCAGTAGAGAGTGAAGCTCTGTCTGAATGGGATGTTTTAGTTCCTGTCCACTCAGTAGAGAGAGTGAAGCTCTGTCTGAATGGGATGTTTTAGTTCCTGTCCTCTCGGTAGAAGAGTGAAGCTCTGTCTGAATGGGATGTTTCGGTTCCTGTCCTCTCAGTAGAGAGTGTGAAGCTCTGTCTGAATGGATGTTTCAGTTCCTGTCCTCTCAGTAGAGAGTGTGAAGCTCTGTCTGAATGGGATGTTTTAGTTCCTGTCCTCTCAGTAGAGAGTGTGAAGCTCTGTCTGAATGGGATGTTTCGGTTCCTGTCCTCTCAGTAGAGAGTGAAGCTCTGTCTGAATGGATGTTTCAGTTCCTGTCCTCTCTGCTCTGTCTGAATGGGATGTTTCAGTTCCTGTCCTCTCAGTAGAGAGAGTGAAGCTCTGTCTGAATGGGATGTTTCAGTTCCTGTCCTCTCAGTAGAGAGAGTGAAGCTCTGTCTGAATGGGATGTTTCAGTTCCTGTCCTCTCAGTAGAGAGTGAAGCTCTGTCTGAATGGGATGTTTCAGTTCCTGTCCTCTCAGTAGAGAGAGTGAAGCTCTGTCTGAATGGGATGGTTTCAGTTCCTGTCCCTCAGTAGAGAGAGTGAAGCTCTGTCTGAATGGGATGGTTCAGTTCCTGTCCTCTCAGTAGAGAGTGAAGCTCTGTCTGAATGGGATGTTTCAGTTCCTGTCCTCTCAGTAGAGAGAGTGAAGCTCTGTCTGAATGGGATGTTTCAGTTCCTGTCCTCTCAGTAGAGAGAGTGAAGCTCTGTCTGAATGGGATGTTTCAGTTCCTGTCCTCTCAGTAGTGAGAGTGAAGCTCTGTCTGAATGGGATGTTTCAGTTCCTGTCCTCTCTGCTCTGTCTGAATGGGATGTTTCAGTTCCTGTCCTCAGTAGAGAGTGAAGCTCTGTCTGAATGGGATGTTTCAGTTCCTGTCCTCAGTAGTGAGTGAAGCTCTGTCTGAATGGGATGTTTCAGTTCCTGTCCTCAGTAGAGAGTGAAGCTCTGTCTGAATGGGATGTTTCAGTTCCTGTCCTCAGTAGAGAGTGAAGCTCTGTCTGAATGGGATGTTTCAGTTCCTGTCCTCAGTAGAGAGTGAAGCTCTGTCTGAATGGGATGTTTCAGTTCCTGTCCTCAGTAGAGAGTGAAGCTCTGTCTGAATGGGATGTTTCAGTTCCTGTCCTCTCAGTAGTGAGAGTGAAGCTCTGTCTGAATGGGATGTTTCAGTTCCTGTCCTCTCAGTAGAGAGAGTGAAGCTCTGTCTGAATGGGATGTTTCAGTTCCTGTCCTCTCAGTAGAGAGTGAAGCTCTGTCTGAATGGGATGTTTCAGTTCCTGTCCTCTCAGTAGAGAGAGTGAAGCTCTGTCTGAATGGGATGTTTCAGTTCCTGTCCTCTCAGTAGAGAGTGAAGCTCTGTCTGAATGGGATGTTTCAGTTCCTGTCCTCAGTAGAGAGTGAAGCTCTGTCTGAATGGGATGTTTCAGTTCCTGTCCTCTCAGTAGAGAGAGTGAAGCTCTTGTCTGAATGGGATGTTTCAGTTCCTGTCCTCTCAGTAGAGAGAGTGAAGCTCTTGTCTGAATGGGATGGTTCAGTTCCTGTCCTCTCAGTAGAGAGAGTGAAGCTCTTGTCTGAATTGGATGTTTCAGTTCCTGTCCTCTCAGTAGAGAGAGTAAAGCTCTGTCTGAATGGGATGGTTCAGTTCCTGTCCTCAGTAGAGAGTGAAGCTCTGTCTGAATGGGATGTTTCAGTTCCTGTCCTCTCAGTAGAGAGAGTGAAGCTCTGTCTGAATGGGATGTTTCAGTTCCTGTCCTCAGTAGAGAGTGAAGCTCTGTCTGAATGGGATGTTTCAGTTCCTGTCCTCAGTAGAGAGTGAAGCTCTGTCTGAATGGGATGTTTCAGTTCCTGTCCTCAGTAGAGAGTGAAGCTCTGTCTGAATGGGATGTTTCAGTTCCTGTCCTCTCAGTAGTGAGAGTGAAGCTCTGTCTGAATGGGATGTTTCAGTTCCTGTCCTCTCAGTAGAGAGAGTGAAGCTCTGTCTGAATGGGATGTTTCAGTTTCTGTCCTCTCAGTAGAGAGAGTGAAGCTCTGTCTGAATGGGATGTTTCAGTTCCTGTCCTCTCAGTAGAGAGAGTGAAGCTCTGTCTGAATGGGATTTTTCAGTTCCTGTGAATGGGATCTTTCAGTAGAGAGTGAAGCTCTGTCTGAATGGGATGTTTCAGTTCCTGTCCTCAGTAGAGAGTGAAGCTCTGTCTGAATGGGATGTTTCAGTTCCTGTCCTCTCAGTAGAGAGAGTGAAGCTCTGTCTGAATGGGATGTTTCAGTTCCTGTCCTCTCAGTAGAGAGAGTGAAGCTCTGTCTGAATGGGATGGTTCAGTTCCTGTCCTCTCAGTAGAGAGAGTGAAGCTCTTGTCTGAATGGGATGTTTCAGTTCCTGTCCTCTCAGTAGAGAGAGTAAAGCTCTGTCTGAATGGGATGGTTCAGTTCCTGTCCTCTCAGTAGAGAGAGTAAAGCTCTGTCTGAATGGGATGGTTCAGTTCCTGTCCTCTCAGTAGAGAGAGAGGAGGTTATTGTACGGCTGTGTATACAAGCTGAATCACTGTGGTATTCGGACCAGGAACCAAGCTCATTGTTACTGGTGAGTTCCCTTCTAATGTTTTAATCTACAGAATAGGTTTTGTTTCTAATATACTGCTGGTCAGATATATATATTTGTTAAATATTTATTTAATAAAATGTCATTTATATTCACTGATTCAATATTTTGCACCTGCTTTAATCCCGTCTCCTATGTTTGTAAATGACTTATGAAACAGTTTGATGACAGTGTGAATGTCTCTGCTTGGTCTGCTCTGTTCATGTTTAATCATTCTCATCTTGTGTTTCTGTTGTCTGTATAACTCAATGTAAAGGAGATCTTTCATCTCAAAGTGTTTAATCATTCTCATCTTGTGTTTCTGTTGTCTGTATAACTCAATGTAAAGGAGATCTTTCATCTCAAAGTGTTTAATCATGAATATCTTGTGTTTCTGTTGTCTGTATAACTCAATGTAAAGGAGATCTTTCATCTCAAAGTGTTTTATCATTCTCATCTTGTGTTTCTGTTGTCTGTATAACTCAATGTAAAGGAGATCTTTCATCTCAAAGTGTTTTATCATTCTCATCTTGTGTTTCTGTTGTCTGTATAACTCAATGTAAAGGAGATCTTTCATCTCAAAGTGTTTTATCATTCTCATCTTGTGTTTCTGTTGTCTGTATAACTCAATGTAAAGGAGATTTTCATCTCAAAGTGTTTAATCATGAATATCTTGTGTTTCTGTTGTCTGTATAACTCAATGTAAAGGAGATCTTTCATCTCAAAGTGTTTTATCATTCTCATCTTGTGTTTCTGTTGTCTGTATAACTCAATGTAAAGGAGATCTTTCATCTCAAAGTGTTTAATCATGAATATCTTGTGTTTCTGTTGTCTGTATAACTCAATGTAAAGGAGATCTTTCATCTCAAAGTGTTTTATCATTCATATCTTGTGTTTCTGTTGTCTATAATTTATCTTTCAAAGTGTTTTATCATTCTCATCTTGTGTTTCATTTGTCTGTATAACTCAATGTAAAGGAGATCTTTCATCTCAAAGTGTTTTATCATTCATATCTGTTGTCTGTTGTCTGTATAACTCATCTCCAGAAATGTTATCCAGCTCAATATCTTAGACAAATATTTATATATATTTTTTAAATCCCATTTGCTTGTGAATTATTTATATTTTACATGTAAAATGTCCACATTTCGTTCATCTTTTAGCCTTTTAGTCTACCAGAGCTGTGTAATGTATTCATAAATTGCTCTGTCTCTCATTTTAACACCTTAACAGCGTATGTTTCCTTCTATCAGTATCATTGTAAACACCATGAAGAGCAGTTCTCTATTTAATTACTGCATCCGTTTCCTCTTAATGCAGTTGTTTTGGTAATGATACCCACATGTACTGAAGTATAAACTTATCCATTGTGTTTTGTTCTCATCCCATCCGTTCCCTCTTAATGCAGGTGTTTTGGTACTGATACCCACATGTACTGAAGTATAAACTTATCCATTGTGTTTTGTTCTCCTCCCATCCGTTCCCTCTTAATGCAGGTGTTTTGGTAATGATACCCACATGTACTGAAGTATAAACTTATCCATTGTGTTTTGTTCTCCTCCCATCCGTTCCCTCTTAATGCAGGTGTTTTGGTAATGATACCCACATGTACTGAAGTATAAACTTATCCATTGTGTTTTGTTCTCCTCCCATCCGTTGACTACTTTCTACAGATGGAGATCTGGCTACACCTGCTGTGACTCTGTTCCCTCCATCCACTGAAGACCTCAAGTCCAGCAGAGCAACACTGGTGTGTCTGACTAGTGACCTGTCTCAGAGATCCAAGGGGTTGGCAGATGTCAGCTGGATGTCTAGCGGTGAATCAGTGATAGGAGATGTTTCTACCAGCCCTGCTGAGCAGCAACCAGACAACACCTTCAGGATCAGCAGCTATCTGACCATTCAGACTGCAGACTGGGACAAGGACGTGGTGTTCACATGTAAAGTGTCGTTGGGGTCAACATTCTCTGAGAAAGAGATCAGAAAGACTAGTTGCAGTCTGTAAATCAATAGTTTCAGACAATCAATACAACTGGTAGTTTGTTAATGCTTCAGAATGAGTGCAACTGTTATTTCATTAGAACTGTTAAGTGATGTGTTGATCTTTGCTTTGCTGTTAAATATAGAAGTTAAAATCCTAACAACATGGATGATATTGGAATAGTATGACCATAACCAATGTAATGTCAAATAGTTGTTGAGGGCTGTTTGTCATCACAAGTTACTATTGATGCATTCCCTGTACCAGCATCATGTTCTCTAGAACATAACATCTGAAATACTGTCATGATGACTAGATCTCTCTACTATTGTGAAATGAGTTGAATTACTAATGATAAAGGAATAGTTAGAGCTTTGCTGTATTGTGGATATTAAATAAAGAACATTCTAAAGAACATGTGTTTGTATTAGAGCATGTTGATGAGCATCAGTGTTAGCAGCACTAAATGATTGAATCTGGATAATGACTATTTAAACTGAACCATGACAGAGGAGCCCAGAATCCTTACCAGGTTTACTATCATAACAACCATTCTGACCAACCAGAGATGACCTAACAGTTGACTGTAGCCTTACATTGAATAGCCTGTTGTTATTATGATGGAAATGTAGGCAGAACTGTTCACAGTACTGAATAAGGGGGAATCTGGAAACTATTGAACCAAGATGGAGGAGGATGGAGGGATGTGGAACCAGGGACCCTTGGAGACACCGAGGAGGGAGAGAAAGTTACAGAACTTAGGCTGAGAGAAAGAGAAAGATCCAGGTATTGTCACGGTTCCCTCCAGAACTGTTGATTAACCACACCTGGTACCCATTTCCCAATGATTAGTAATTGTATGTTTGCCCTTTGGTTCACCATTACAATGTCTGTTGGTTGGTGTGAGTACCTGTGCTGTGTAGTTGTGTCTTCTGTGCGTGTATTGTGCAGATTACGGGTGTCATCCCGTCTGGTATCATTGTGCGCCTGTGTATTTATTCAAAGTGCCCCTCGCTCTTTTGTTAGGGTTTCAACCCTGGGTTTTGTATAGGTGTTTGTTTGGTCTTCGTCCCCGTGCCTGTACACGGCTGTAATTTGGGTAGGAATTTTAAAAACTATGACACATTCCTGCACCTGTCTCCCAATCCCTTTATACCAACGTGACAGATATAACAGACTAGAACCCCGGCCTCCAAGTCAATGTTTAGAGAGTTAGAAGCTGTCATTATTACATGGTATAAACTGTTCTCTGTTATTAACATTAGCTGTTGGACTCAGTATTTCAGCATTAATATCTACTGTATAGGTCTGACCTTCACTTAGTCTCCCACTGACATCAACCCATGACTAAGTAAACACTCAATGAGGTCCTTTATCTACTTCCCCAGAGTCAGATGAAGATAGAACAATGACTGGAAGTCTATGGGAAACGCTAGTTAACATTGACCGACTAAACTAACTCTAACTTCCTTCAAACTGGACACAGAGACAAACAAATGGTATGAACAAGTCCATCTGACTCTGGGGAAGTAGATAAAGGGCCTCATTGGCAAAATTCTGAATTATCATAAATGGAAGTTAGGATTGGTCCAACATATAGAGTCATGTCATGTTGTGTTTCACATTCTGTGTTTCACATTCTGCATCAGTGATCAGAATAGAAGCTCCAGGTCAGTTAAAGTCCACCAGAGGAGGACGTAGGACCACCAATAATGACTGAGGAAAGATCTACATGTACTTTACAACAGGAACAGCTGTCTGTAGACCACTGGTTTCAGTCCCACCCAAAGACCAGCTGATAGTTTCATGTCTACTATCTCTAGTTATCAGAGTCATTCACCTGGGACGTGTTCTAGATCTGACACTGAGTTACAGGCAGTGATGTGTTGTTCCCCTTCTCCCCCAGGACACCTGCTTCCCCTCCTCTCCTTATTTATAGCTTCATGTAAATTAAGAGGTTATTTTATCTCCTCTCAGAACTGTGTGTGTGTGGGGGGGGGGGGGGGGTATATATCTGTGGCACTAATATATGATTCAGTGGAGGTAAGAGTGCCTAGTTTAGAACAGTTTAAAGAGGGATTATATTTAGTTATTTATTTGACATTTTTCAGATTAGATATCTTGAGATGCCCCATCTCATCCAAATGAACATAGAATGCCCACCCCAAATCACACCCTGACCTCACCAAATAGAGAAACAAAACGGCTCTCTAAGGTCAGGGCGTGACAGTTACACTCTACAGTTTAAAAGCAAGCCCATAAAGAGGGGGGGTCATTGGATGAATTCGGTGGTACTCAATGCTTTTGTGGGTAGAGAACAGAGGAGGCTGCTGGGTGAAGATATAGGAGTACAGGCTTATTCTAATGGCTGAAATGTAGTTGATTACAATGAGCTGATCCTCTGATATCTCTGCCCACTAGCCACCACTGGTGGAGAAATAATGATTAGAGTAATGAGTCGAATATACAGTGTGATACAATTCATGTTCAGCCATACAACTTCAACAGTGACAACATTTAGATAGTTTACAGTTGATCATCTGGTCGTTCCAATAATGTTCTATAATAACAAAGTGATGTTGATTGTTTTCCTCGGGTTTGGAGATGATATTCCAGGGATGGATGGTCTTGGTGCTGATAAGATCTCTGTTGGCTGACACATTCTAGACTATTACAGCTTCCTGTCTTTAACAACAATACAACAAGGGACCAACATGTTAAATAGATTCAACTTGTTTCCAATGTAGTCCCCGATGGAATTTCATGTTGAATTCCTAACTGAATCCTAACTGAACACTGCTCTGTTGCACTATTACAACACCCACAATCCTCTCTGTCTGTCGTCAGCTACAATTAGAGAGGGAATTACAGAAGGAGTCTGTGATCCAGTAGCAACTGGATCAATCACAGCAGAATTTGGACAGATCAGAGTCAGACAACAACAACAACAATATATTTTGGAGGCTGCCTGAATGTTGGTTTGTATTGTTGGTGATCTCCTGAATCCAAAGTGGACACGTTCCATCTCTGATATCATGGAAGACATGTTTGGTGTTTCTACTGTACTTCAAATGAGTCTCTTTGCCAACTATTTTGTCTTGTTCCACTAACACACTAGCCAATACATTGTAGTGTTCCACAAACACACTAGCCAGTACATTGTAGTGTTCCACTAACACACTAGCCAATACATTAGACGGTTCCACTAACACACTAGACAATACATTGTAGTGTTCCACTAACACACTAGACAATACATTGTAGTGTTCCACTAACACACTAGCCAATACATTGTAGTGTTCCACTAACACACTAGCCAGTACATTGTAGTGTTCCACTAATACACTAGACAATACATTGTAGTGTTCCACTAACAAACTAGACAATACATTGTAGTGTTCCACTAACACACTAGCCAGTACATTGTAGTGTTCCACTAATACACTAGACAATACATTGTAGTGTTCCACTAACACACTAGCCAGTACATTGTAGTGTTCCACTAATACACTAGACAATACATTGTAGTGTTTCACTAACACACTAGCCAGTACATTGTAGTGTTCCACTAATACACTAGACAATACATTGTAGTGTTTCACTAACACACAAGCCAGTACATTGTAGTGTTCCACTAACACACTAGCCAATACATTGTAGTGTTCCACAAACACACTAGCCAGTACATTGTAGTGTTCCACTAACACACTAGCCAGTACATTGTAGTGTTCCACTAACACACTAGACAATACATTGTAGTGTTTCACTAACACACTAGCCAGTACATTGTAGTGTTCCACTAACACACTAGACAATACATTGTAGTGTTCCACTAACACACTAGACAATACATCGTAGTGTTCCACTAACACACTAGCCAATACATTGTAGTGTTTCACTAACACACTAGCCAATACATTGTAGTGTTCCACTAACACACTAGCCAGTACATTGTAGTGTTCCACTAACACACTAGCCAATACATTGTAGTGTTTCACTAACACACTAGACAATACATCGTAGTGTTTCACTAACACACTAGCCAATACAATCACTAACACACTAGCCAGTACATTGTAGTGTTCCACTAACACACTAGCCAGTACATTGTAGTGTTCCACTAACACACTAGCCAATACATTGTAGTGTAACACACTAGCCAATACACTAACACACTAGCCAATACATTGTAGTGTTCAACTAACACACTAACACACTAATACATTGTAGTGTTAACACACTAGACAATACTAACACACTAGCCAATACATTGTAGTGTTCCACTAACACACTAGCCAATACATTGTAGTGTTCCACTAACACACTAGCCAGTACATTGTAGTGTTTCACTAACACACTAGCCAATACATTGTAGTGTTTCACTAACACACTAGCCAATACATTGTAGTGTTCCACTAACACACTAGCCACAATACATTGTAGTGTTCCACTAACACACTAACACCAGACAATACATTGTTCCACTAACACACTAGCCAATACATTGTTCCACTAACACACTAACAATACATTGTAGTGTTCCACTAACACACTAGCCAATACATTGTAGTGTTCCACTAACACACTAGCCAATACATTGTAGTGTTCCACTAACACACTAGACAATACATTGTAGTGTTCCACTAACACACTAGCCAATACATTGTAGTGTTCCACTAACACACTAGCCAATACATTGTAGTGTTCCACTAACACACTAGACAATACATTGTAGTGTTCAACTAACACACTAGCCAATACATTGTAGTGTTCCACTAACACACTAGCCAATACATTGTAGTGTTCCACTAACACACTAGACAATACATTGTAGTGTTTCACTAACACACTAGCCAATACATTGTAGTGTTCACTAACACACTAGCCAATACATTGTAGTGTTCCACTAACACACTTACATTGTAGTGTTCCACTAACACACTAGCCAATACATTGTAGTGTTCCACTAACACACTAGCCAATACATTGTAGTGTTCCACTAACACACTAGCCAATACATTGTAGTGTTCCACTAACACACTAGCCAATACATTGTAGTGTTACATTGTAGTGTTCCACTAACACACTAGCCAATACATTGTAGTGTTCCACTAACACACTAGCCAATACATTGTAGTGTTCCACTAACACACTAGCCAGTACATTGTAGTGTTCCACTAACACACTAGCCAATACAATACATTGTAGTGTTCCACTAACACACTAGCCAATACATTGTAGTGTTCCACTAACACACACACTAGACACATACATGTTCCACTAACACACTAGACAATAGTGTGTTCACTAACACACTAGCCAGTACATTAGTGTTCCACTAACACACTAGACAATACATTGTAGTGTTCCACTAACACACTAGACAATACATTGTAGTGTTCCACTACATTGTAGTGTTCCACTAACACACTAGACAATACATTGTAGTGTTCCACTAACACACTAGACAATACATTGTAGTGTTCCACTAACACACTAGACAATACATTAGACGGTTCCACTAACACACTAGACAATACATTGTAGTGTTCCACTAACACACTAGACAATACATTGTAGTGTTCCACTAACACACTAGCCAATACATTGTAGTGTTTCACTAACACACTAGACAATACATTGTAGTGTTTCACTAACACACTAGCCAATACATTGTAGTGTTCCACTAACACACTAGACAATACATTGTAGTGTTCCACTAACACACTAGCCAGACAATACATTGTAGTGTTCCACTAACACACTAGACAATACATTGTAGTGTTCCACTAACACACTAGACAATACATTGTAGTGTTCCACTAACACACTAGACAATACATTGTAGTGTTCCACTAACACACTAGCCAATACATTGTAGTGTTCCACTAACACACTAGACAATACATTGTAGTGTTCCACTAACACACTAGACAATACATTGTAGTGTTCCACTAACACACAAGCCAGTACATTGTAGTGTTCCACTAACACACTAGCCAGTACATTGTAGTGTTCCACTAACACACTAGACAATACATTGTAGTGTTCCACTAACACAAGCCAATAACACACTAGCCAATACATTGTAGTGTTCCACTAACACACTAGACAATACATTGTAGTGTTCCACTAACACACTAGACAATACATTGTAGTGTTCCACTAACACACTAGCCAATACATTGTTCCACTAACACACTAGTGTTCCACTAACACACTAGACAATACATTGTAGTGTTCCACTAACACACTAGACAATACATTGTAGTGTTCCACTAACACACTAGACAATACATTGTAGTGTTCCACTAACACACTAGACAATACATTGTAGTGTTCCACTAACACACTAGACAATACATTGTAGTGTTCCACTAACACACTAGACAATAACACACTGACAATACATTGTAGTGTTCCACTAACACACTAGACAATACATTGTAGTGTTCCACTAACACACTAGACAATACATTGTAGTGTTCCACTAACACACTAGACAATACATTGTAGTGTTCCACTAACACACTAGACAATACATTAGACGGTTCCACTAACACACTAGACAATACATTGTAGTGTTCCACTAACACACTAGACAATACATTAGACGGTTCCACTAACACACTAGACAATACATTGTAGTGTTCCACTAACACACTAGACAATACATTGTAGTGTTCCACTAACACACTAGACAATACATTGTAGTGTTCCACTAACACACTAGCCAATACATTGTAGTGTTCCACTAACACACTAGACAATACATTGTAGTGTTCCACTAACACACTAGACAATACATTGTAGTGTTCCACTAACACACTAGACAATACATTGTTCCACTAACACACTAGTGTTCCACTAACACACTAGACAATACATTGTAGTGTTCCACTAACACACTAGCCAATACATTAGACGGTTCCACTAACACACTAGACAATACATTGTAGTGTTCCACTAACACAGACAATACATTGTAGTGTTCCACTAACACACTAGACAATACATTAGAAGGTTCCACTAACACACTAGACAATACATTGTAGTGTTCCACTAACACACTAGACAATACATTGTAGTGTTCCACTAACACACTAGACAATACATTGTAGTGTTCCACTAACACACTAGCCAATACATTGTAGTGTTCCACTAACACACTAGACAATACATTGTAGTGTTCCACTAACACACTAGCCAATACATTAGTGTTCCACTAACACACTAGACAATACATTGTAGTGTTCACTAACACACTAGACAATACTAGTGTTCCACTAACACACTAGCCAATACATTGTAGTGTTCCACTAACACACTAGACAATACATTGTAGTGTTCCACTAACACACTAGACAATACATTAGTAGGTTCCACTAACACACTAGACAATACATTGTAGTGTTCCACTAACACACTAGCCAATACATTAGACGGTTCCACTAACACACTAGACAATACATTGTAGTGTTCCACTAACACACTAGCCAATACATTAGACGTGTTCCACTAACACACTAGACAATACATTGTAGTGTTCCACTAACACACTAGCCAATACATTAGACATTGTAGTGTTCCACTAACACACTAGACAATACATTGTAGTGTTCCACTAACACACTAGCCAATACATTGACGGTTCCACTAACACACTAGCCAATACATTAGACAATACACGTGTTCCACTAACACACTAGCCAATACATTAGCCAATACATTGTAGTGTTCCACTAACACACTAGACAATACATTGTAGTGTTCCACTAACACACTAGCCAATACATTAGACAATACATTGTAGTGTTCCACTAACACACTAGACAATACATTGTAGTGTTCCACTAACACACTAGACAATACATTGTAGTGTTCCACTAACACACTAGCCAATACATTGTAGTGTTCCACTAACACACTAGACAATACATTGTAGTGTTCCACTAACACACTAGCCATACATTGTAGTGTTCCACTAACACACTAGACAATACATTGTAGTGTTCCACTAACACACTAGCCATTGTACATTGTAGTGTTTCCACTAACACACTAGCCAATACATTGTAGTGTTCCACTAACACACTAGCCAATACATTGTAGTGTTCCACTAACACACTAGACAATACATTGTAGTGTTCCACTAACACACTAGACAATACATTGCAGTGTTCCACTAACACACTAGACAATACATTGTAGTGTTCCACTAACACACTAGACAATACATTGTAGTGTTCCACTAACACACTAGACAATACATTGTAGTGTTCCACTAACACACTAGCCAATACATTGTAGTGTTTCACTAACACACTAGACAATACATTGTAGTGTTCCACTAACACACTAGACAATACATTGTAGTGTTCCACAAACACACTAGACAATACATTGTAGTGTTCCACTAACACACTAGACAATACATTGTAGTGTTCCACTAACACACTAGCCAATACATTGTAGTGTTCCACTAACACACTAGCCAATACAGTGTTCCACTAACACACTAGCCAATACATTGTACACACTAGCCAATACATTAGCCAATACATTGTAGTTCCACTAACACACTAGACAATACATTGTAGTGTTCCACTAACACACTAGACAATACATTGTAGTGTTCCACTAACACACTAGCCAATACATTGTAGTGTTCCACTAACACACTAGCCAATACATTGTAGTGTTCCACAAACACACTAGACAATACATTGTAGTGTTCCACTAACACACTAGCCAATACATTGTAGTGTTCCACTAACACACTAGCCAATACATTGTAGTGTTCCACTAACACACTAGACAATACATTGTAGTGTTCCACTAACACACTAGCCAATACATTGTAGTGTTCCACTAACACACTAGACAATACATTGTAGTGTTCCACTAACACACTAGCCAATACATTGTAGTGTTCCACTAACACACTAGACAATACATTGTAGTGTTCCACTAACACACTAGCCAATACATTGTAGTGTTCCACTAACACACTAGCCAATACATTGTAGTGTTCCACTAACACACTAGACAATACATTGTAGTGTTCCACTAACACACTAGCCAATACATTGTAGTGTTCCACTAACACACTAGCCAATACATTGTAGTGTTCCACTAACACACTAGACAATACATTGTAGTGTTCCACTAACACACTAGCCAATACATTGTAGTGTTCCACTAACACACTAGACAATACATTGTAGTGTTCCACTAACACACTAGCCAATACATTGTAGTGTTCCACTAACACACTAGACAATACATTGTAGTGTTCCACTAACACACTAGCCAATACATTGTAGTGTTCCACTAACACACTAGCCAATACATTGTAGTGTTCCACTAACACACTAGCCAATACATTGTAGTGTTCCACTAACACACTAGCCAATACATTGTAGTGTTCCACTAACACACAATACAGTTCCACTAACAATACATTGTAGTGTTCCACTAACACACTAGCCAATACATTTAGTTCCACGGTTCCACTAACACACTAGCCAATACATTGTAGTGTTCCACTAACACACTAGTTCCCAATACATTGTAGTGTTCCACTAACACACTAGCCAATACATTGTAGTGTTCCACTAACACACTAGCCAATACATTAGACGGTTCCACTAACACACTAGCCAATACATTGTAGTGTTCCACTAACACACTAGACAATACATTGTAGTGTTCCACTAACACACTAGACAATACATTGTAGTGTTCCACTAACACACTAGCCAATACATTAGACGGTTCCACTAACACACTAGCCAATACATTGTAGTGTTCCACTAACACACTAGACAATACATTGTAGTGTTCCACTAACACACTAGCCAGTACATTAGACGGTTCCACTAACACACTAGACAATACATTAGACGGTTCCACTAACACACTAGCCAATACATTGTAGTGTTCCACTAACACACTAGCCAATACATTGTAGTGTTCCACTAACACACTAGCCAATACATTGTAGTGTTCCACTAACACACTAGCCAATACATTGTAGTGTTCCACTAACACACTAGCCAATACATTGTAGTGTTCCACTAACACACTAGCCAATACATTGTAGTGTTCCACTAACACACTAGACAATACATTGTAGTGTTCCACTAACACACTAGCCAATACATTGTAGTGTGCCACTAACACACTAGCCAATACATTGTAGTGTTCCACTAACACACTAGCCAATACATTGTAGTGTTCCACTAACACACACAATACATTGTAGTGTTCCACTAACACACTACATACATTGTAGTGTTCCACTAACACACTAGCCAATACATTAGACAATACAGTGTTCCACTAACACACTAGACAATACATTGTAGTGTTCCACTAACACACTAGCCAATACATTGTAGTGTTCCACTAACACACTAGCCAGTACATTGTAGTGTTCCACTAACACACTAGGCCAATACATTGTAGTGTTCCACTAACACACTAGACAATACATTGTAGTGTTCCACTAACACACTAGCCAATACATTACTAGCCAATACGGTTCCACTAACACACTAGCAATACAGTACATTGTAGTGTTCCACTAACACACTAGGCAATACATTGTAACACACTGTTCCACTAACACACTAGACACATACATTGCCAATACATTGTAGTGTTCACTAACACACTAGACAATACATTGTAGTGTTCCACTAACACACTAGCCAATACATTAGACGGTTCCACTAACACACTAGCCAGTACATTGTAGTGTTCCACTAACACACTAGCCAATACATTGTAGTGTTCCACTAACACACTAGACAATACATTGTAGTGTTCCACTAACACACTAGCCAATACATTGTAGTGTTCCACTAACACACTAGGCAATACATTGTAGTGTTTCACTAACACACTAGACAATACATTGTAGTGTTCCACTAACACACTAGCCAATACATTAGACGGTTCCACTAACACACTAGCCAGTACATTGTAGTGTTCCACTAACACACTAGCCAATACATTGTAGTGTTCCACTAACACACTAGGCAATACATTAGACGGTTCCACTAACACAAAGCCAGTACATTGTAGTGTTCCACTAACACAAAGCCAGTACATTTACAGTATAATAATCATAATATATTTCCACGGTTACAGTTTTTGTCCATCAGCACATAGTGATAATAAGAGTCCAGCAGCATTATGGATGTTATCATGTAGCTTTACTCCACTAGATGTTATTATCTTGTAGCTTTACTCCACTAGATGTTATTATCTTGTAGCTTTACTCCACTAGATGTTATTATCTTGTAGCTTTACTCCACTAGATGTTATTATCTTGTAGCTTTACTCCACTATATGTTATCTTGTAGCTTTACTCCACTAGATGTTATTATCTTGTAGCTTTACTCCACTAGATGTTATTATCTTGTAGCTTTATTCCACTAGATGTTATTATCTTGTAGCTTTACTCCACTATATGTTATTATCTTGTAGCTTTACTCCACCACTATATGTTATCTTGTAGCTTTATTCCACTAGATGTTATTATCTTGTAGCTTTATTCCACTAGATGTTATTATCTTGTAGCTTTATTCCACTAGATGTTATTATCTTGTAGCTTTACTCCACTTGATGTTATTATCTTGTAGCTTTACTCCACTATATGTTATCTTGTAGCTTTATTCCACTAGATGTTATTATCTTGTAGCTTTACTCCACTATATGTTATCTTGTAGCTTTATTCCACTAGATGTTATTATCTTGTAGCTTTACTCCACTAGATGTTATTATCTTGTAGCTTTACTCCACTAGATGTTATTATCTTGTAGCTTTACTCCACTATATGTTATCTTGTAGCTTTATTCCACTAGATGTTATTATCTTGTAGCATTACTCCACTATATGTTATCTTGTAGCTTTGCTCCACTTGATGTTATTATCTTGTAGCATTACTCCACTTGATGTTATCTTGTAGCATTACTCCACTAGATGTTATCTTGTAGCATTACTCCACTAGATGTTATCTTGTAGCATTACTCCACTATATGTTATCTTGTAGCTTTACTCCACTAGATGTTATCTTGTAGCTTTACTCCACTATATGTTATCTTGTAGCATTACTCCACTAGATGTTATTATCTTGTAGCATTACTCCACTATATGTTATCTTGTAGCTTTATTCCACTAGATGTTATTATCTTGTAGCATTACTCCACTTGATGTTATTATCTTGTAGCTTTACTCCACTAGATGTTATCTTGTAGCATTACTCCACTATATGTTATCTTGTAGCATTATTCCACTAGATGTTATTATCTTGTAGCATTACTCCACTAGATGTTATCTTGTAGCTTTATTCCACTAGATGTTATTATGTTGTTGCTTTACTCCACTAGATGTTATTATCTTGTAGCATTACTCCACTAGATGTTGTTATCTTGTAGCATTACTCCACTATATGTTATCTTGTAGCATTACTCCACTATATGTTATCTTGTAGCATTATTCCACTATATGTTATCTTGTAGCATTACTCCACTATATGTTATCTTGTAGCATTACTCCACTAGATGTTATCTTGTAGCATTACTCCACTATATGTTATCTTGTAGCATTACTCCACTAGATGTTATTATGTTGTAGCTTTACTGCACTGGATGTTATCCATCAGTCTTGTGGTGATGAACAGAGTGATGATCTGAACCCCCAGTAGGACGATACCCACGGATCCTATCAGGCCTGTGTGCTGCTCTATCCAGCGGGACATGCCCCCCAGACAGCCCCCCAGGAAGATGACGCTCTGAGCAGAGAACTCATCCAGCTGCTGGGATCCTACTCCACACTGGGAGTTCCACACCGTGCCGTTCTCCAGGGGG
This sequence comes from Oncorhynchus gorbuscha, assembly GCF_021184085.1. Lineage (NCBI taxonomy): Eukaryota > Metazoa > Chordata > Actinopteri > Salmoniformes > Salmonidae > Oncorhynchus > Oncorhynchus gorbuscha. Next base: position 466,762 of record NW_025745438.1, read on the forward strand.
TCCACACAGCAGGTAGCAGGGACCCCACAGGACAGCACCCCCGGGGCAGAGCAGTTATAGTACCTGGGATGAAGAGGACATAGGAGGGGAGAAGCAATTCAATTGGCTGCTTGGATAATGTTATGTGACATAAAAGCAATAACCCCAGTTATGTAACATATCATCTTTGACAGATTTATATTTTATACATTTTATTTTATCTTTGTTCATACATGTTATTCTCTGAGGTGAACTCTATTTTACAAGAGAGACCTGCTCATAACTAACAAAACTATCAAAATGATAATAACAACCCACATTGACAGACATCAGTTCACAGGGCTGTGTGTCAGTCAATGGACCATGTCATCACAAGTCATCATGTCAATGGTCTGGTCAGTCACATCTCACTCACATGTTGACCTCCCAGTCTCTGTAGGTGTCGGCCCCGCAGCACTGCAGTCCTATCTGGATCTCATCTGTGATGAACCTCAGGTCCAGGTCATCCTGGTAACGTACCATGGCAGCCAGCATACCTGACCTCAGGTATCCCTCTATCTGTCCCTGCAGGCTGTAGGCCACAATGGCCGTTAAGACCTGGGCTGCTACCAGGACCAGCACAGTGGCTGAGAAGACCTGGAGCAGGCAGCAGTTCTCTCTCAGAGCCCCCACACAGCCTGACAGGCAGAGGGTAGACAGCACCAAGCCCAGCACCACAAACACCAGCATGGGGTCGGTGCTGATTTGTCCTATTTTCTCCTGAGCGAAGGATTCCTTGTTGATGAGGCCCCACAGTCCCAGGGCCAGGACCACCAGGCCTAGCACCGTGAAGAGGAAGTTGCTGAAGAACAGGAGGTACTTGAGAAGGCAGTCTCTCAGGGAGAAGGGCCTGCTACGGGCTCTGGGTTTTACCTCCCTGGTTCTACCCTGGTTCCCAGGTCCATCATTCGGTCCTGGTTCTGGAGCCTGTTCTTCTGTGCTGCTCTCGTCAGTCCCCTGGAGGACTCCTGACAGCTCTCTATCTGTGTCTGTCTTCAAAGAGGAAACAGGACAGACAATAAACAATGAGATTTCACTGAGACAAAAACAACTCATCAAGTTCCGTCTGTAGTGGTCGTTGTCTTTAGGTTTAGCCTACTTGCAACCATAGAATTAGAATGTATAGAATGGGTCTCCCCATCCAAGTCAAGAATTGCATAATGGGTGGACTGGTAGCCATTGGAGTGTATGCATGAGTTTACCAGTCAAATTGACAGGGTTGAAGGTTGCAAGTCCTTTTATTCAATTATTTGTCTATGCTTGAAACGTTGAAGGGACTGTAAACTCTATTCAATAGTTTGTACAGTGAGTACATAACTAACAGCATACAGGTTATCAGACAGACATACAGTTACTGTACCTTTGGTATGAGTGGGCTGGTCTCAGTCTGTGAGGTCTCTCTCCTCAACCAGGGAGAACTAAACCATCTCATGGACTGCAACCTCCTCATCTTCCTAGCTGCCAGGAAACGGTTCTCCCTCTGTCCTCTCAGAAACTATTCTTCTCCTGTCCTCTCAGAAACTGTTCTTCTCCTGTCCTCTCAGAAACTATTCCTCCCTTGTTCTTTCAGAAACTATTATTCTCCTGTCCTCTCAACGAATCGATGTGTGATGGACGATTCTCCCCTTGTCCTCAGCTAATCAGTGTGTGAGAGGCGGTTCTCCCCGTCTTCTGGTCAGTTTACGAGACTAGAGGAGAGGAGAGGAGACTGTCTGAGGAGAAAGGGAGAGAGTTGAGGTGGTGGAAGCCAGGCCAGTACAGCTCTATGCAGTGTGGTGTGGTGGGTGTGTAGTTAGCTCAGGGCTCCAGCAGACAGAAGAGTGTATTCATTCATCTACACTGTGGCAAAATAACTTGTAGCAGAACGAGAGTTTCTTATTGGTCAAATTCATGTAGAACACTCCCTGTTTTGGACCGTTGCTTTTGTTTGGTTCCTAATGAATATAGTCCAGGGCTCCCAGGGATTCTTTGCAGCATCATGTGAGAGTCACAGTGCAGGCGATTAAGAAGTAATCAGATCACGCCTCAATGACTGTTACACTCCAGGGTGAAGTTTCCCTTGGGTACAGATCTAAGATCAGCTTACCCTCCCCAATCCTAACCTTAACCATTAGTGGGGAAATGCCAAACTGACCCAAGATCAGTGTCTACTCAGGCCAACTTCTCCTGAGTGTTACAGGAAGAAGAGATGCTCAGGGAACAGATCCCACTTTGATCCACAACAGCCATGTGATGAGACTGTGGAATTACATCATAATACAGAATTGTGAGAATGTTGTGAGCATGTTGTGTGTTTTAGCCAATGAGTGTCTCTATGGTAGATATAATTAATTTAAAAAAGAATGAAGTGAAAACAATAGCAAACTTTAGACACAACCATGGGTGCAAATGGAGGGAACGCATGGAAACCAATATCCCAAAGCCCCATTTAGACACTAAATATTATTTTTAGTGTATTTTTTAGTTGAGTTCCAATGGTTATTTATATTACAGTGCTGAGTTTCCAGAATAACTTTTTTAATTCCACCCCTGGACACAACAAAAAGCAATTCCAGCTTGTTAAGGATCTGTAGGGTAAGGAGGAGGAAAGGTTTTATTTTATCACAGTATAGTCAGTGATGTGGTCTATTTCTCTCTCTACACAGTAAAATACCTCTAAATACCTTGTCTCTGGAAAAATCCACTTTGGCAGTAAAAGTGAATCTCTTATGGTTTGATATGCCAGCCCATAACTAAAAATAATCCTCTTGAAATTATGTTATTTAAAAAAAATCATTACCTTTATTTAACTAGGCAAGCCAGTTAAGAACAAATTCTTATTTGTGATTACAGCCTACCGGGGAACAGTGCCTTGTTCAGGGGCAGAATGACAGATTTTTACCTTGTCAGCTCGGGGATTCGATCCAGCAACCCTTCGGTTACTGGCTCTAAACGCTTGGCTACCTGCCACCCCAAAGTCATGAAACTATCAGAGGCTGTCAGATTGGACTCAGTCCCAAAAGATAACTTGTCTGAATAATAGAGATCTAGAGAGTATAAGAGTGTGTGACAGTAATTGTTATGATGCTGTATGTGAAGTCTATGAACTTCCACCTGGCCTGTATGAGGACTGATAGTGATCAGTTTCAGTAGTACAATTGAAGTAACACTTCCTTCATATCACCTGCAGGGGGCAGCAGTGCTAACCTAACAGCTTGTAGTGAATGTAGATGGCCTCCACAGGAGTTGTTCAGAGGTATTCTGTTGTTCTGCTTCAATAATCAGTCAGTCAACAACACAGTATTTACAAATCTACTTTATCTCTGTTGTGAACACTGTCAATTAGTGGTTACACATTGTTAACACTGTCAATCAGTGGTTACACATTGTTAACACTGTCAATCAGTGGTTACACATTGTGAACACTGTCAATTAGTGGTTACACATTATTAACACTGTCAATCAGTGGTTACACATTGTTAACACTGTCAATCAGTGGTTACACATTGTTAACACTGTCAATCAGTGGTTACACATTGTGAACACTGTCAATTAGTGGTTACACATTATTAACACTGTCAATCAGTGGTTACACATTGTGAACACTGTCAATCAGTGGTTACACATTGTTAACACTGTCAATTAGTGGTTACACATTGTTAACACTGTCAATCAGTGGTTACACATTGTGAACACTGTCAATTAGTGGTTACACATTATTAACACTGTCAATCAGTGGTTACACATTGTTAACACTGTCAATCCCACAACACCAATCTAGGGCTGCAATGGATTCATATATTTAATGTATTCAGAAGCATGTTTATATCGCAATCAGGAGTAAGTAGCCTTGTATTTGAAGTGCCACAGTCCATCTCTGAGATCCAGTCATCCATCACCTCAGAGTTGACACCTCCAGGCTCCAATGCCAGGTATGTCCTAGCAGATAGCTGGTAGGTCTCAGGTCCAGGTTTATCCCAGTAGGTAGATGGTAGGTCTCAGGTCCAAGTATGTCCCAGTAGGTAGATGGTAGGTCTCAGGTCCAGGTTTGTATCCAGTAGGTAGATGGTTGGTCTCAGGACCAGTTTTGTCCAAGTGGGTAGCTGGTAGATGGTAGGTCTCAGGTCCAGGTATGTATCCAGTAGGTAGATGGTAGGTCTCAGGTCCAGATATGTCCCAGCAGATAGCTGGTAGGTCTCAGGTCCAGGTATGTATCCAGTAGGTAGATGGTAGGTCTCAGGTCCAGATATGTCCCAGTAGGTAGATGGTAGGTCTCAGGACCAGGTATGTCCCAGCAGATAGCTGGTAGGTCTCAGGTCCAGATATGTCCCAGTAGGTAGATGGTAGGTCTCAGGACCAGGTATGTCCCAGTCGGTAGCTGGTAGATGGTAGGTCTCAGGACCAGGTATGTCCCAGTAGGTAGCTGGTAGATGGTAGGTCTCAGGACCAGGTTTGTCCCCGTAGGTAGCTGGTAGATGGTAGGTCTCAGGTCCAGGTATGTCCCAGTAGGTAGATGGTAGGTCTCAGGTCCAGGTATGTCCCAGCAGATAGCTGGTAGGTCTCAGGTCCAGATATGTCCCAGTAGGTAGATGGTAGGTCTCAGGACCAGGTATGTCCCAGCAGATAGCTGGTAGGTCTCAGGTACAGGTTTGTCCCAGTAGGTAGATGGTAGGTCTCAGGACCAGGTTTGTCCCAGTAGGTAGCTGGTAGATGGTAGGTCTCAGGACCAGGTTTGTCCCAGTAGGTAGATGGTAGGTCTCAGGGCCAGGTTAGTCCCAGTAGGTAGCTGGTAGATGGTAGGTCTCAGGTCCAGATATGTCCCAGTAGGTAGATGGTAGATGGTAGGTCTCAGGTCCAGATATGTCCCAGTAGGTAGATGGTAGATGGTAGGTCTCAGGACCATGTTTGTCCCAGTAGGTAGCTGGTAGATGGTAGGTCTCCTGTCCAGATATGTCCCAGTAGGTAGATGGTAGGTCTCAGGTCCAGGTATGTCCCAGCAGATAGCTGGTAGGTCTCAGGTCCAGGTATGTCCCAGCAGGTAGATGGTAGGTCTCAGGTCCAGGTATGTCCCAGCAGGTAGATGGTAGGTCTCAGGTCCAGGTATGTCCCAGCAGGTAGCTGGTAGGTCTCAGGTCCAGGTATGTCCCAGCAGATAGCTGGTAGGTCTCAGGTCCAGGTTTGTATCCAGTTGGTAGATGGTAGGTCTCAGGTCCAGGTATGTCCCAGTAGGTAGATGGTAGGTCTCAGGTCCAGATATGTCCCAGTAGGTAGATGGTAGGTCTCAGGTCCAGGTATGTCCCCAGTAGGTAGATGGTAGGTCTCAGGTCCAGGTATGTATCCAGTAGGTAGATGGTAGGTCTCAGGTCCAGGTATGTATCCAGTAGGTAGATGGTAGGTCTCAGGACCATGTTTGTCCCAGTAGGTAGCTGGTAGCTGGTAGGTCTCAGGTCCAGGTATGTCCCAGCAGATAGCTGGTAGATCTCAGGTCCAGGTATCCTGTAGTTTTACTCCCAGTCCTCTCATCCTCTATTTGTCTTGGATCTTCTTGTTGCTTTGCATCCTGTTTTGGTTCAGAGTATGTCAGTGCAGAGAGGGAGATATAGTGAGGAGAGGAATATGTGCAGATCTTCCTGGTTATTAAATGTTTTCTGCTGTTCTGGGACTGCTGGCCAACTCAACACCTTCCTCCTCATGGCCAGTCACCTAGTGTCATGAAATCCAGATTATGTCCTCTGGAACAGATTGTCCCTCCAATTGACCATAAATGATTTGAGGTGAACGTGAGTTACAGTGACCAGATTCATTCTGCTCTATTAAGACAATTATTCTACTGGAATTACGGGCTCAACTTGCCAGTGAATGACAGAGAGTTTCCACTGAGACCACCACAGTCACACACTTTTCCACCCATAGAACGGAGGGGTCCAAACAGCTATCAAGAGCTGTCGAAATGGCTAACTTTGGTGTGTGTTGTTATAGCAACTGTATATGAACATGGTAAACAGCTGACTGGTGTGTGTTGTTATAGCAACAGTATATGAACATGGTAAACAGCTGACTTTGGTGTGTGTTGTTATAGCAACTGTATATGAACATGGTAAACAGCTGACTTTGGTGTGTGTTGTTATATCAACTGTATATGAACATGGTAAACAGCTGACTGGTGTGTGTTGTTATAGCAACTGTATATGAACATGGTAAACAGCTGACTTTGGTGTGTGTTGTTATAGCAACTGTATATGAACATGGTAAACAGCTGACTTTGGTGGGTGTTGTTATATCAACTGTATATGAACATGGTAAACAGCTGACTTTGGTGTGTGTTGTTATATCAACTGTATTTACATTTAAGTCATTTAGCAGACGCTCTTATCCAGAGCGACTTACAAATTGGTGCATTCACCTTATGACATCCAGTGGAACAGCCACTTTACAATAGTGCATCTAAATATTTTAAGGGGGGGTGAGAAGGATTACTTTATCCTATCCTAAGTATTCCTTAAAGAGATGGGGTTTCAGGTGTCTCCGGAAGGTGGTGATTGACTCCGCTGTCCTGGCGTCGTGAGGGAGTGTGTTCCACCATTGGGGAGCCAGAGCAGCGAACAGTTTTGACTGGGCTGAGCGGGAACTATACTTCCTCAGTGGTAGGGAGGCGAGCAGGCCAGAGGTGGATGAACGCAGTGCCCTTATTTGGGTGTAGGGCCTGATCAGAGCCTGGAGGTACTGAGGTGCCGTTCCCCTCACAGCTCCGTAGGCAAGCACCATGGTCTTGTAGCGGATGCGAGCTTCAACTGGAAGCCAGTGGAGAGAGCGGATGAGTGGGGTGACGTGAGAGAACTTGGGAAGGTTGAACACTAGACGGGCTGCGGCGTTCTGGATGAGTTGTAGGGGTTTAATGGCACAGGCAGGAGCCCAGCCAACAGTGAGTTGCAGTAATCCAGACATGGGAGATGACAAGTGCCTGGATTAGGACCTGCGCCGCTTCCTGTGTGAGGCAGGGTCGTGGTACTCTGCAGGATGTTGTAGAGCATGAACCTACAGGAACGGGCCACCTCCTTGATGTTAGTTGAGAACGACAGGGTATTGTCCAGGATCACGCCAAGGTTCTTAGCGCTCTGGGAGGAGGACACAATGGAGTTGTCAACCGTGATGGTGAGATCATGGAACGGGCAGTCCTTCCCCGGGAGGAAGAGCAGTTATCCGTCTTGCCATGGTTCAGCTTGAGGTGGTGATCCGTCATCCACACTGATATGTCTGCCAGACATGCAGAGATGCGATTAAACGCCACCTGGTCATCAGAAGGGGGAAAGGAGAAGATTAATTGTGTGTCGTCTGCATAGCAATGATAGGAGAGACCATGTGAGGTTATGACAGAGCCAAGTGACTTGGTGTATAGCGAGAATAGGAGAGGGCCTAGAACAGAGCCCTGGGGGACACCAGTGGTGAGAGCGCGTGGTGAGGAGACAGATTCTCGCCACGCCACCTGGTAGGAGCGACCTGTCAGGAGGATGCAATCCAAGCGTGGGACTTTGCGCCGGAGATGCCCAACTCGGAGAACAGGGTGGAGAGGAGGATCTGATGGTTCACAGTATCGAAGGCAGCCGATAGGTCTAGAAGGATGACAGCAGAGGAGAGAGAGTTAGCTTTAGCGGTGACTTTGGTGGTGCGTTATCCGTGTATATGAACAGAAAGAGCTGAGTCTCAGTTGAATGACTAGTCTTGAAACCTGACTGATGTGGATCAAGTAATGGTCATTCTGAGAAGAGCTGACTTTGGGAGAGCTGACCTGTATAGAACGGTAAACGTTCAAGAGTTTTGGAGAGAAAAGAAAGTAAAGGGATACTGGTCTGTAGTTGTTAACATCGGAGGGATCGAGTGTAGGTTTTTTCAGAAGGGGTGCAACTCTCGCTCTCTTGAAGACGGAAGTATATGTATATGTATATGTGTAACTGTATGTAACTGTATATGAACATGGTAAACAGCTGACTGGTGTGTGTTGTTATAGCAACTGTATATGAACATGTTACATAGCTGACTGGTGTGTGTTGTTACAGCAACTGTATATGAACATGGTAAACAGCTGACTGGTGTGTGTTGTTATAGCAACTGTATATGAACATGTTACATAGCTGACTGGTGTGTGTTGTTATAGCAACTGTATATGAACATGGTAAACAGCTGACTTTGGTGTGTATTGTTATAGCAACTGTATATGAACATGTTACATAGCTGACTGGTGTGTGTTGTTATAGCAACTGTATATGAACATGGTAAACAGCTGACTTTGGTGTGTGTTGTTATAGCAACTGTATATGAACATGTTACATAGCTGACTGGTGTGTGTTGTTATAGCAACTGTATATGAACATGTTACATAGCTGACTGGTGTGTGTTGTTATAGCAACTGTATATGAACATGGTAAACAGCTGACTTTGGTGTGTGTTGTTATAGCAACTGTATATGAACATGGTAAACAGGTGACTTTGGTGTGTGTTGTTATATCAACTGTATATGAACATGGTAAACAGCTGACTGGTGTGTGTTGTTATAGCAACTGTATATGAACATGTTACATAGCTGACTGGTGTGTGTTGTTATAGCAACTGTATATGAACATGGTAAACAGGTGACTTTGGTGTGTGTTGTTATATCAACTGTATATGAACATGGTAAACAGCTGACTGGTGTGTTGTTATAGCAACTGTATATGAACATGTTACATAGCTGACTGGTGTGTGTTGTTATAGCAACTGTATATGAACATGGTAAACAGGTGACTTTGGTGTGTGTTGTTATATCAACTGTATATGAACATGTTACATAGCTGACTGGTGTGTGTTGTTATAGCAACTGTATATGAACATGTTACATAGCTGACTGGTGTGTGTTGTTATAGCAACTGTATATGAACATGTTACATAGCTGACTGGTGTGTGTTGTTATATCAACTGTATATGAACATGTTACATAGCTGACTGGTGTGTGTTGTTATAGCAACTGTATATGAACATGTTACATAGCTGACTGGTGTGTGTTGTTATATCAACTGTATATGAACATGTTACATAGCTGACTGGTGTGTGTTGTTATAGCAACTGTATATGAACATGGTAAACAGCTGACTTTGGTGTGTGTTGTTATATCAACTGTATATGAACATGTTAAACAGCTGACTGGTGTGTGTTGTTATAGCAACTGTATATGAACATGGTAAACAGCTGACTTTGGTGTGTGTTGTTATATCAACTGTATATGAACATGTTACATAGCTGACTGGTGTGTGTTGTTATAGCAACTGTATATGAACATGGTAAACAGCTGACTTTGGTGTGTGTTGTTATAGCAACTGTATATGAACATGTTACATAGCTGACTGGTGTGTGTTGTTATATCAACTGTATATGAACATGGTAAACAGGTGACTTTGGTGTGTGTTGTTATAGCAACTGTATATGAACATGTTACATAGCTGACTGGTGTGTGTTGTTATAGCAACTGTATATGAACATGGTAAACAGCTGACTTTGGTGTGTGTTGTTATAGCAACTGTATATGAACATGTTACATAGCTGACTGGTGTGTGTTGTTATAGCAACTGTATATGAACATGGTAAACAGCTGACTTTGGTGTGTGTTGTTATATCAACTGTATATGAACATGGTAAACAGCTGACTTTGGTGTGTGTTGTTATATCAACTGTATATGAACATGTTACATAGCTGACTGGTGTGTGTTGTTATAGCAACTGTATATGAACATGTTACATAGCTGACTGGTGTGTGTTGTTATAGCAACTGTATATGAACATGGTAAACAGCTGACTGGTGTGTGTTGTTATAGCAACTGTATATGAACATGGTAAACAGCTGACTTTGGTGTGTGTTGTTATAGCAACTGTATATGAACATGGTAAACAGCTGACTTTGTGTGTGTGTATGTTATGAACAGTAAACAGCTGACTGTTATATATGAACATGGTAAACAGCTGACTTTGGTGTGTGTTGTTATATCAACTGTATATGAACATGTTACATAGCTGACTGGTGTGTGTTGTTATAGCAACTGTATATGAACATGGTAAACAGGTGACTTTGGTGTGTGTTGTTATATCAACTGTATATGAACATGTTACATAGCTGACTGGTGTGTGTTGTTATAGCAACTGTATATGAACATGGTAAACAGGTGACTTTGGTGTGTGTTGTTATATCAACTGTATATGAACATGTTACATAGCTGACTGGTGTGTGTTGTTATAGCAACTGTATATGAACATGTTACATAGCTGACTGGTGTGTGTTGTTATAGCAACTGTATATGAACATGGTAAACAGCTGACTTTGGTGTGTGTTGTTATATCAACTGTATATGAACATGGTAAACAGCTGACTTTGGTGTGTGTTGTTATAGCAACTGTATATGAACATGGTAAACAGCTGACTTTGGTGTGTGTTGTTATAGCAACTGTATATGAACATGTTAAACAGCTAATCACTTCTCAGCATGGAACCTGTCTGACTCCAGAAGCCATGCAGTGGCCATGTGTGTGTGTGTGTGTGTGTGTGTGTGTGTGTGTGTGTGTGTGTGTGTGTGTGTGTGTGTGTGTGTGTGTGTGTGTGTGTGTGTGTGTGTGTGTGTGTGTGCGTGCGTGCGTGCGTGCGTGCGTGCGTGCGTGCGTGCGTGCGTGCGTGCGTGCGTGCGTGCGTGCGTGCGTGCGTGCGTGCGTGCGTCTGTGTACTATGCAGCTCAGTGCTCCTTCAGAGGACATTAACTCCATTACTCCATACTGATTTCTATTAGCAGCTCCCACAGGTCTCCTTACTCTGTCCAACTCTTCAGCAGGGTTTGCAATATATCAAAACATCAACACCTGAACCATTTAATCAGTCTCGTCTTCAGATGCTTCCAATGTGAACATATTTGAATGCCTGATTTGACTGTAAACAAAACGTTCAATTATTTACACACTCAACAATCTAGTGGTCTATTCTTTATAATGGACCTTTGGGAACAAGGGAAAAATGATTTCTAAAGTATAGTATATGGACTCTTCTCCCTCCCTCCCAAACACACACACACACACACACACACACACACACACACACACACACACACACACACACACACACACACACACACACACACACACACACACACACACACACACACACACACACACACACACACACACACACACACACACACACACACACACACACACACACACACACACACACACACACACACACACACACACACACACACACACACACACACACACACACACACACACACACACACACACACACAAACATCATATTGGAGAATTAATCTATTGGTGATTACAGTAGCTGACAAACATGCTCTCTCCAAAGGAGGACGTCTTTTCCTGTGTAGTAAATCAAATCAAACTTTATTTATTACATGCGCCGAATACAACAACAACAAATGTAGACCTTACTGTCAAATGCTTTACTTACAAGCCCTTAACCAACAGTGTAGACCTTACAGTGAAATGCTTACTGACAAGCCCTTAACCAACAGTGTAGACCTTACAGTGAAATGCTTACTTACAAGCCCTTAACCAACAGTGTAGACCTTACAGTGAAATGCTTACTGACAAGCCCTTAACCAACAGTGTAGACCTTACAGTGAAATGCTTACTTACAAGCCCTTAACCAACAGTGTAGACCTTACAGTGAAATGCTTACTGACAAGCCCTTAACCAACAGTGTAGACCTTACAGTGAAATGCTTACTTACAAGCCCTTAACCAACAGTGTAGACCTTACAGTGAAATGCTTACTGACAATCCCTTAACCAACAGTGTAGACCTTACAGTGAAATCCTGACTTACAAGCCCTTAACCAACAGTGTAGACCTTACAGTGAAATGCTGACTTACAAGCCCTTAACCAACAGTGTAGACCTTACAGTGAAATGCTGACTTACAAGCCCTTAACCAACAGTGTAGACCTTACAGTGAAATGCTGACTTACAAGCCCTTAACCAACCGTGTAGACCTTACAGTGAAATGCTGACTTACAAGCCCTTAGCCAACAGTGTAGACCTTACAGTGAAATGCTGACTTACAAGCCCTTAACCAACAGTGTAGACCTTACAGTGAAATGCTGACTTAAAAGCCCTTAACCAACTGTGTAGACCTTACAGTGAAATCCTGACTTACAAGCCCTTAACCAACAGTGTAGACCTTACAGTGAAATGCTGACTTACAAGCCCTTAACCAACAGTGTAGACCTTACAGTGAAATGCTGACTTAAAAGCCCTTAACCAACCGTGTAGACCTTACAGTGAAATCCTGACTTACAAGCCCTTAACCAACAGTGTAGACCTTCCAGTGAAATGCTGACTTACAAGCCCTTAACCAACAGTGTAGACCTTACAGTGAAATGCTGACTTACAAGCCCTTAACCAACCGTGTAGACCTTACTGCGAAATGCTTACATACAAGCCCTTAACCAACAGTGTAAACCTTACAGTGAAATGCTGACTTACAAGCCCTTAACCAACAGTGTAGACCTTACAGTGAAATGCTGACTTACAAGCCCTTAACCAACAGTGTAGACTTTACAGTGAAATGCTTACTGACAAGCCCTTAACCAACAGTGTAGACCTTATAGTGAAATGCTTACTTACAAGCCCTTAACCAACAGTATAGACCTTACAGTGAAATGCTTACTGACAAGCCCTTAACCAACAGTGTAGACCTTACAGTGAAATGCTGACTTACAAGCCCTTAACCAACAGTGTAGACCTTACAGTGAAATGCTGACTTACAAGCCCTTAACCAACCGTGTAGACGTTACTGCGAAATGCTTACATACAAGCCCTTAACCAACAGTGTAGACCTTACAGTGAAATGCTGACTTACAAGCCCTTAACCAACAGTGCAGTTCAAGAAGAGTTAAGACAAATATTGAAAAAAAGATTTGGGGAAAAAAATAAAAAAATAACAAAAAATGTCATTATTAAACGTAACACAAAAACATAACAATAACGAGGCTATATACAGGGGGTACCGGTACGAGGCAGTGTGGAGGCTATATACAGGGGGTGCCGGTACGAGGCAGTGTGGAGGCTATATACAGGGGGTACCGGTACGAGGCAGTGTGGAGGCTATATACAGGGGGTGCCGGTACGAGGCAGTGTGGAGGCTATATACAGGGGGTACCGGTACGAGGCAGTGTGGAGGCTATATACAGGGGGTACCGGTACGAAGCAGTGTGGAGGCTATATACAGGGGGTACCGGTACGAGGCAGTGTGGAGGCTATATACAGGGGGTACCGGTACGAGGCAGTGTGTGGGTGTACAGGTTACATGTAGGTAGGGGTGACGTGATTATGCATAAATAATAAACAGCGAGTAGCAGCAACGTACAAAACAAATTTCAATGTCCAGTGGGTCCTTGGCCCCAGTGATGTACTGGGCCGTACACATTACCCTCTGTAGCACCTTATGGGTCAGATGTCGAGCAGTTGCCGTACCAGGTGGTGATGCAAACGGTCAGGATGCTTTCGATGGTGCAGCTGTAGAACTTTTTGAGGATCTGGGGACCCATGCCAAAGTTTTCAGTCTCCTGAGGGGGAAAATGTTTTGTCGTGCCTTCTTCACAACTGTCTTGATGTGTTTGGTCCATGATAGTTTGTTGGTGATGTAGAAACCAGGGAACTTGAAACCCTCGACCTGCTACACTACAGGCCCCTTCGATGTTAATGGGGGCATGTTAGGATCGCCTTTTCCTGTTGTCCACGATCAGCTCCTTTGTGTCTGTGTCTGTGTAGTCTCTTCTGTGCAGTACTGTCTCTTCCTGTGTACTACTGTCCTTCCTGGCTCTTCATGTGTATTATCGTCTCTTCCTGTATAGTACTGTCTCTTCCTGTGTAGTACTGTCTCTTCCTGTCTCTTCATGTGTATTGTCTCTTCCTGTATAGTACTATCTCTTCCTGTGTATTACCGTCTCTTCCTGTATAGTACTATCTCTTCCTGTGTATTACTGTCTCTTCCTGTGCAGTACAATCTCTTCCTGTATAGTACTATCTCTTCCTGTGTATTACCTCTCTTCCTGTATAGTACTATCTCTTCCTGGTGTATTACTCTCTTCTTCCTTCCTGTGTATTACTGTCTCTTCCTGTGTAGTAGTGTCTCTTCCTGTGTATTACTGTCTCTTCCTGTGCAGTACAATCTCTTCCTGTGTAGTACTGTCCTTCCTGGCTCTTCCTGTGTATTACCGTCTCTTCCTGTATAGTACTATCTCTTCCTGTGTATTACTGTCTCTTCCTGTATAGTACTATCTCTTCCTGTGTATCCTTCCTGTCTCTTCCTGTATAGTACTATCTCTTCCTGTGTATTACCGTCTCTTCCTGTATACTGTACTATCTCTTCTGTGTATTACTGTCTCTTCCTGTGTAGTAGTGTCTCTTCCTGTGTAGTAGTGTCTCTTCCTGTGTATTACTGTCTCTTCCTGTGCAGTACTGTATCTTCCTGTGTAGTACAGTCTCTTCCTGTGCAGTACTGTCTCTTCCTGTGTATTACTGTCTCTTCCTGTGTAGTACAGTCTCTTCCTGTGTATTACTGTCTCTTCCTGTGTAGTACTGTATCTTCCTGTGTATTACTGTCTCTTCCTGTGTAGTACTGTCTCTTCCTGTGTAGTACTGTATCTTCCTGTGCAGTACAGTCTCTTCCTGTGTATTACTGTCTCTTCCTGTGTAGTACAGTCTCTTCCTGTGCAGTACTGTCTCTTCCTGTGCAGTACTGTCTCTTCCTGTGTATTACTGTCTCTTCCTGTGTATTACTGTCTCTTCCTGTGCAGTACAGTCTCTTCCTGTGTATTACTGTCTCTTCCTGTGCAGTACTGTCTCTTCCAGTACTGTCTCTTCCTGTGTAGTACTGTCTCTTCCAGTGTAGTACTGTCTCTTCCTGTGTAGTACTGTCTATTCCTGCTGTGTCTTAGGATTACTGTCCAGGGTTATGTGAAATTACTGTCACTTCATGTAAGTACAGGTCTTCCATTTACTGTCCTTCAATCTGGCATTTCCCTTCTTTGGGCTTCCTGGTCAAACGTAGTCCAACATGGGAATCCAAGGAGGTAGTACAGTCCTCGGTCTCTGCTGATCTGTGTGTCTTCTCGTATGCTGCCTGGGCCCCCAGAGTTAGAGCACAGATGCTTCCTGGGCCCCCAGAGTGAGAGCACAGAGGCTCTTCTTAGTACCCCCAGAGTTAGAACACAGAGGTTGCCTGGGCCCCCAGAGTTAGAACACAGAGGCTTCCTGGGCCCCCAGAGTTAGAACACAGAGGCTTCCTGAGTCCCAGAGTTAGAACACAGAGGCTTCCTGAGTCCCAGAGTTAGAACACAGAGGCTGCCTGGGCCCCAGAGTTAGAACACAAAGGCTGCCTAGGTTCCCAGAGTTAGAACACAGAGGCTGCCTGGGTCCCAGGTTAGAACACAAAGGCTGCCTAGGTTCCCAGAGTTAGAACACAAAGGCTGCCTGGGTCCCAGAGTTAGACACAGAGGCTGCCTGGGCCCCAGAGTTAGAACACAAAGGCTGCCTGGGTTCCCAGAGTTAGAACACAGAGGCTGCCTGGGCCCCAGAGTTAGAACACAGAGGCTGCCTGGGTCCCAGATTTAG
>NW_025745438.1:487406-504859 GCF_021184085.1 Oncorhynchus gorbuscha
TTTGGTTCCAGTCAGTGCTTTGGTTCCTGTGTCCAAAAAAAGTTACGTTGAACTGTTCTTCTGGGAACCCACACTGTCCCTAAGAGAGCATTGAACTGTTCTTCCTGGGGAACCCACACTGTCCCTAAGAGAGCATTGAACTGTTCTTTCTTCTAAGAGAGCATTGAACTGGGAACCCACACTGTCCCAGCATTGAACTGTTCCCTAACTGAGAGCATTGAACTGTTCTTCCTGGGGAACCCACACTGTCCCTAAGAGAGCATTGAACTGTTCTTCCTGGGGAACCCACACTGTCCCTAAGAGAGCATTGAACTGTTCTTCCTGGGGGAACCCAGCATTGAACTGAACCCACACTGTCCCTAAGAGAGCATTGAATTGTTCTTCCTGGGGAACCCACACTGTCCCTAAGAGAGCATTGAACTGTTAGATTCCAATACATTAGTGTTGTGATCTGGTGAGAAGTTTCATCAAAACTGTTTCTTATTTTTCTCTCCTCAAAAGTTCCTACGCCTGTTTGTAACATTTCAGAGTCTAGAAACACAGAAGACTAACGTCATATCTCACAGGAGCCATGAATCTCTTCTCACTACTAGGCTCTCTGCTCTGCAGGGATCTCCAGACCCAGCTGGCTCAGGCTCTGGGCTGGACCTTACTGGGCTGGCTAGCCACAGACTCTCCCCTCCCCTCCCTTCCCCTCCTCTTCTCTCCCCTCCCCACCCATCCTCTCCTCTCCTCACCTCACCTCTCCTCACCTCACCTCACCTCTCCTCTCCTCTCCTTTCCTCACCTCACCTCACCTCACCTCACCTCACCTCACCTCACCTCACCTCACCTCACCTCTCTTCTCCTCTCCTTTCCTTTCCTTTCCTTTCATCTCCTCTCCTCTCCTCTACTCTCCTCATCCCAGCCCCAGAGGGAATGAATCTCTGTTTTTCTGGTAGGGTAATGTTTGAATTGAAACATGTTATGTCAAGATCATGAGATCCATTTATAACTGGGCCAGGATGATCACATGTTACCAAGAGTAATAAACAAGCTGTGTGTTTCTGTACCGGGTTCTGTCATGATGTCAGGTTAACTCCATGGGATCTTTATTGAACTATAGGTTATTACATCATCTGGTTTCTGTCATGATGTCAGGTTACCTCCATGGGATCTTTATTGAACTATAGGTTATTACATCATCTGGTTTCTGTCATGATGTCAGGTTACCTCCATGGGATCTTTATTGAACTACAGGTTATTACATCATCTGGTTTCTGTCATGATGTCAGGTTAACTCCATGGGATCTTTATTGAACTATAGGTTATTACATCATCTGGTTTCTGTCATGATGTCAGGTTACCTCCATGGGATCTTTATTGAACTATAGGTTATTACATCATCTGGTTTCTGTCATGATGTCAGGTTAACTCCATGGGATCTTTATTGAACTATAGGTTATTACATCATCTGGTTTCTGTCATGATGTCAGGTTAACTCCATGGGATCTTTATTGAACTATAGGTTATTACATCATCTGGTTTCTGTCATGATGTCAGGTTAACTCCATGGGATCTTTATTGAACTATAGGTTATTACATCATCTGGTTTCTGTCATGATGTCAGGTTAACTCCATGGGATCTTTATTGAACTATAGGTTATTACATCATCTGGTTTCTGTCATGATGTCAGGTTAACTCCATGGGATCTTTATTGAACTATAGGTTATTACATCATCTGGTTTCTGTCATGATGTCAGGTTAACTCCATGGGATCTTTATTGAACTATAGGTTATTACATCATCTGGTTTCTGTCATGATGTCAGGTTAACTCCATGGGATCTTTATTGAACTATAGGTTATTACATCATCTGGTTTCTGTCATGATGTCAGGTTAACTCCATGGGATCTTTATTGAACTATAGGTTATTACATCATCTGGTTTCTGTCATGATGTCAGGTTAACTCCATGGGATCTTTATTGAACTATAGGTTATTACATCATCTGGTTTCTGTCATGATGTCAGGTTAACTCCATGGGATCTTTATTGAACTATAGGTTATTACATCATCTGGTTTCTGTCATGATGTCAGGTTAACTCCATGGGATCTTTATTGAACTATAGGTTATTACATCATCTGGTTTCTGTCATGATGTCAGGTTAACTCCATGGGATCTTTATTGAACTATAGGTTATTACATCATCTGGTTTCTGTCATGATGTCAGGTTAACTCCATGGGATCTTTATTGAACTATAGGTTATTACATCATCTGGTTTCTGTCATGATGTCAGGTTAACTCCATGGGATCTTTATTGAACTATAGGTTATTACATCATCTGGTTTCTGTCATGATGTCAGGTTAACTCCATGGGATCTTTATTGAACTATAGGTTATTACATCATCTGGTTTCTGTCATGATGCTAGGTTAACTCCATGGGATCTTTATTGAACTATAGGTTATTACATCATCTGGTTTCTGTCATGATGTCAGGTTAACTCCATGGGATCTTTATTGAACTATAGGTTATTACATCATCTGGTTTCTGTCATGATGTCAGGTTAACTCCATGGGATCTTTATTGATTACATCATCTGGTTTCTGTCATGACACAGGTTAACTCCATGGTGATCTTTATTGAACTTAGGTTATTACATCATCTGGTTTCTGTCATGATGTCAGGTTAACTCCATGGGATCTTTATTGAACTATAGGTTATTACATCATCTGGTTTCTGTCATGATGTCAAACCTCCATGGGATCTTTATTGAACTATAGGTTATTACATCATCTGGTTTCTGTCATGATGTCAGGACTCCATGGGATCTTTATTGAACTATAGGTTATTACATCATCTGGTTTCTGTCATGATGTCAGGTTAACTCCATGGGATCTTTATTGAACTATAGGTTATTACATCATCTGGTTTCTGTCATGATGTCAGGTTAACTCCATGGGATCTTTATTGAACTATAGGTTATTACATCATCTGGTTTCTGTCATGATGTCAGGTTAACTCCATGGGATCTTTATTGAACTATAGGTTATTACATCATCTGGTTTCTGTCATGATGTCAGGTTAACTCCATGGGATCTTTATTGAACTATAGGTTATTACATCATCTGGTTTCTGTCACGAAATGGATGTCAGGTTAACTCCATGGGATCTTTATTGAACTATAGGTTATTACATCATCTGGTTTCTGTCATGATGCAGGTTAACTCCATGGGATCTTTATTGAACTATAGGTTATTACATCATCTGGTTTCTGTCATGATGCTAGGTTAACTCCATGGGATCTTTATTGAACTATAGGTTATTACATCATCTGGTTTCTGTCATGATGCTAGGTTAACTCCATGGGATCTTTATTGAACTATAGGTTATTACATCATCTGGTTTCTGTCATGATGCTAGGTTAACTCCATGGGATCTTTATTGAACTAAAGGTTATTACATCATCTGGTTTCTGTCATGATGTCAGATTAACTCCATGGGATCTTTATTGAACTATAGGTTATTACATCATCTGGAATATGAGGCAACACTGTGTATAACCATGGAAACTGCAACAACATGACAGAAACAAAGTGTATTCTTTTCTGTGAACATGAACGGTTTCACGTGTCGTGTTTTCATTAAATTGTTACGTGTTTCGTTGCTCCATCACATGGTTCAGACTCTCGGCCCAAACCATGATTTCATTGCTCCATCACATGGTTCAGACTCTCGGCCCAAACCATGATGTAACTTATTATTCTCCTAAATTTACCGGCTGAATAATGTTTTGATTATAACTTTATGAGCTGGCTGTCCGTGTGTGGATGTGCCTGGTTGTAAGTCTGGGTTAATTTCAGCTTGTAACTTGGTACAGACCTCTGTTCAGTTCAGTTCAGTTCAGTTAGAGATGACATTTCACTGTCAGTTCAGTTCAGTTCAAGTGTGAAAAGTGTATTAGAGAAGAGCCTCGGGCTGAGGCAGAGCCAGATGTTCCACAGATGATTACACTTCAGGAATGTAGTACTGGAGGAAGAGGAGGAGGAGGAGGAGGAGGGGGCCAGGAGAGGGATGCCATTTCACTGCTTCCACATCAAATACCTCCACTGTATCTGGGGCCAGACTTTAGAGATGCCATTTCACTGTAACACTACAGACCTCCTGACAGCCTTTAGAGATGCCATTTCACTGTAACACTACAGACCTCCTGACAGCCTTTAGAGATGCCATTTCACTGTAACACTACAGACCTCCTGACAGCCTTTAGAGATGCCATTTCACTGTAACACTACAGACCTCCTGACAGCCTTTAGAGATGACATTTCACTGTAACACTACAGACCTCCTGACAGCCTTTAGAGATGACATTTCACTGTAACACTACAGACCTCCTGACAGCCTTTAGAGATGACATTTCACTGTAACACTACAGACCTCCTGACAGCCTTTAGAGATGACATTTCACTGTAACACAACAGACCTCCAGACCAGCATTTCTTTCTTTCCATGTGTGTGTGTGTGTGTGTGTGTGTGTGTGTGTGTGTGTGTGTGTGTGTGTGTGTGTGTGTGTGTGTGTGTGTGTGTGTGTGTGTGTGTGTGTGTGTGTGTGTGTGTGTGTGTGTGTGTGTGTGTGTGTGTGTGTGTGTGTGTGTGTGTGTGTGTGTGTGTGCGTGCGTGCGTGCGTGTGTGCGTGCGTGTGTGTGTGTGTGCGTTTACAGAGTGGTGTCCTGGTTATAAAGGGGAGGAGCCCAGCAGGTGGGGGATGGTTTAGGGAGTTTATTAGAGAGCTGTCCACATCCTGTTTTCCTGCAGAGCTTCAGTCATACTGGATTACTACCTCACACTGGTCTGGTCTGGTCTAGTCTGGTCTGTTCTAGTCTAGTCTGGTCTAGTTTAGTCTGGTCTAGTCTAATCTGGTCCAATCTGGTCTAATCTGGTCTGGGGATAAACCAGCTGACAGCTCAGCTTCACAGTCAGGTAGAGTATCTTCTACATCTGAATTGCTGCTGTTTGGGGTTTTAGGCTGGTTTTCTATATAGCACTTTGTGAAATCGGCTGATGTAAAAAATATATTATTTTTATTGATTGATTGATTGAGTATATTCAGACACACTAGCAGAGATCACTGGATATTAGTGATCAATATTCAATATTGATTGATTGATGTTAGATGTATTTTACAGAGGAAAAGGTTTTCTATAGTGAAACCATCATCCGCTGGACATCTGCAGGTCAAATGGAATGTGAACATGAACCAGTCTGAAATGAATGAATGTGTAAATAACATGACAGTCTGACATCACCTTCAGATATTCTATTGATTCTTCATCTAACTGATGGAGGGTAATTCTGTACCAAGCTGAAGTTACAACTTCCAGTTAAACCAATCACATAATGATGTTTTATCTGCTTTTGCACAGACAGACTATCCTCTAATAATCCTCACTCAGGTCTGAGTGTTGGACTACAAAGACACAGACTTATCGTCTACAGAACCTGGTCCAATCTCATCTAGTCATCAACTATGAGATGTTAACAGGAAGGGGCGGCAGGTAGCCTAGTGGTTAAAGCATTGGGCCAGGAACTGGAAGGTTGTTAGATCAAATCACAGAGCTGACATGGTAGAAATCCACTGTTCCTAGGCTGTCATTGAAAATAAGAACTTGTTCTTAACTGACTTGCATAGTTAAATAAAGGTAAAATAAAAACCAGTTCAGCATGTATGATGTCTGCACCTGTTGACCTGTGGTGACACTGGTTCTAGATCCTCACATGTATGATGTCTGCACCTGTTGACCTGTGGTGACACTGGTTCTAGATCCTCACATGTATGATGTCTGCACCTGTTGACCTGTGGTGACACTGGTTCTAGATCCTCACATGTATGATGTCTGCACCTGTTGACCTGTGGTGACACTGGTTCTAGATCCTCACATGTATGATGTCTGCACCTGTTGACCTGTGGTGACACTGGTTCTAGATCCTCACATGTATGATGTCTGCACCTGTTGACCTGTGGTGACACTGGTTCTAGATCCTCACATGTATGATGTCTGCACCTGTTGACCTGTGGTGACACTGGTTCTAGATCCTCACATGTATGATGTCTGCACCTGTTGACCTGTGGTGACACTGGTTCTAGATCCTCACATGTCGACTTGTCTCTGTCAGACATGGTGGAGGGGTTGAATGAGCTCATAAATAAGCATTTCATTGTAAAGTCTACACCTGTTGTCTATGCTGCATGTGACCAATAACATTTGTTTTTCTGATGAAGATGACGATGAGGAGGGCTGTAGCCCTGCTGTCCCTGCTCTCTCTGTGTGTCTCTCAGAAGTGGACGCAGGAGACAACAGAGTGGGAAAGAGGTAAACCAGACACAGTTACTAGCATGTAATCTACTTCCTGTATGTGTAGAGTCTGATAGAGGTAAGGCAGACCAGACACAGTCACTAGTATGTAATCTACTTCCTGTATGTGTAGAGTCTGATAGAGGTAAGGCAGACCAGACACAGTCACTAGTATGTAATCTACTTCCTAGAGTCTTAAGGCAGACCAGACACTGTCACTAGTATGTAATCTAGAGTGTAGAGTCTGATAGAGGTAAGGCAGACCAGACACTGTCACTAGTATGTAATATACTTCCTGTATGTGTAGAGTCTGATAGAGGTAAGGCAGACCAGACACAGTCACTAATATCTACTTCCTGTATGTGTTTATAGAGTCTCTTATGTAGCACACTTCAAGTAATATTTTCTATACAACAATTAATATTGAATGATATGGTGTTCTAACAGCTTGTTATCTTCAATACATGATCAGCCAGTGGTACAGTACAGTACAGTACAGTCTACCTTCGGTTTCTGAGGGGTGAATGAACATTCCCATGTCATCTCCAGCAGATAAAAGCCAGACTAAGATCTGCTCCAACCTGACCCAGGTGCTGGACAACTGGAAGTACGCCATCATGAACCAGGTGAAGGACCTGCTGATCAACGATCACGCCTCTGTCCTGCCAGAATACGTCAGGTAGGTGACATCATCACCACGTGTCAGAAAGAGAGAGATGAAAGGGAGGCACAGTGATCAGGATAGGAACATTCCATTACAGCTAAAACAGTTGACATACAGTGCATTCAGAAAGCATTCAGACCCTTTGACTTTTTACACATTTTGTTACGTTACAGCATTATTTTAAAATGGATTTAAAAAATAATAATCTCATCAATCTACACACAATACCCCATAATGACAACGAAAACAGGTTTTTAGACATTTTTGCAAAAAAAACTGAAATACCTTGTTTACACAAGTATTCAGGCCCTTTGTTATGAGACTCAAAATTGAAGTCAGGTGCATTCTGTTTCCATTGATTATCCTTGAGATGTTTCTACAACTTGATTGGAGTCCAGCTGTGGTAACTTCAATTTATTGGACATGATTTGGAAAGGCATATACTTGTCTACAGTATATAAGGTCCCACAGTTGCATGTCAGGGCAAAAATCAAGCCATGATGTCGAAGGAATTGTCCATAGAGCCTCCATTCTTCTTAAATGGAAGAAGTTTTGAACCACCAACACTCTTCCTAGAGCTGGCCGCCCGGCCAAACTGAGCAATTGGGGGAGAAGGGCCTTGGTCAGGGAGGTGTTTCGCCCTGAGAACCCGATGGTCACTCTGACAGATGGCTGACAGAGCTCCAGAGTTCCTCTGTGGAGATGGAAAACCTTCCAGAAGGACAACCATCTCTGCAGCACTCACCCAATCAAAATCTTTATGGTAGAGTGGCCAGACAGAAGCCACTCCTCATTAAAGGGCACATGACAGCCTGCTTGGAGTTTGCTAAAAGGCACCTAAAGGACTCTCAGACCATGAGAAACAAGATTCTCTGGTCTGATTGAACTATTTGATTGAACTATTTGTCCTGATTGTCAAGCGTCACATCTGGAGGAAACCTGGCAGCATCCCTACGGTGAAGCATGGTGGTGGCAGCATCCCTATGGTGAAGCATGGTGGTGGCAGCATCCCTATGGTGAAGCATGGTGGTGGCAGCATCCCTACGGTGAAGCATGGTGGTGGCAGCATCCCTACGGTGAAGCATGGTGGTGGCAGCATCATGCTGTAGGGATGTTTTTCCTTGGCAGGGACTGGGAAAGATGAATGGAGCAAAGGTTCATAGAGATCTTTGATGAAAACCTGCTCCAGAGTGCTCAGGACTTCAGCCTGGGGGCAAAGGTTCACCTTCCAACAGGACAACGACCCTAAGCACACAGCCAAGACAACGCAGGAGTGGCTTCGGGATAAGTCTCTGAATGTCCTTGAGTGGCCCAGTCAGAGCCTGGACTTGAACCCGATCAAACCTCTCTGGAGAGACATGAAAATAGCTGTGCAGCAACGCTCCCGATCCAAACTAACAGAGCTTGAGTCGATCTGCAGAGAAGAATGGAAGAAACCCCTGAAATACAGGTGTGCCAATCTTGTAGCGTCATACACACGAAGATTCTTTGATGTAATCGCTGCCAAAGGAGCTTCAACAAAGTACTGAGTAAATGGTCTGAATACTTATGTAAATGGTTATTTCAGTTAATTTAAAATATATATATTTTGCCCCCTATTTCTCCCCAATTTTGCCTCCGGGCTCCAGAAACATGACCTGCCAAACTTCAGAAACATGACCCGCCAAACCGTGCTTCTTAAAACCTGTTATGGCTGGGGGTTCCGCTAGAGGACATGAGGACATCACCCCATCAAACAAACACATGACAATCAGATTTCAACCCGCCAGGCGCGACACAAAACTCAGAAATAACGATATAATTTATGCCTTAGCTTTGAAGAACTTCTAATGTTGGCACTCCAATATGTCCCATAAACATCACAAATGGTCCTTTTGTTCGAATAATTCTGTTGTTATATGTCCAAAATGTCCATATATTTGGCGCGTTTGATTCAGAAAAACACCAGTTCCAACTCGCATAGCATGAGTACAAAATATCTAATAAGTTACCTGTAAACGCTGTCCAAACATTTCAAGCAACTTTCCGAATCCAACTTTAGTTATTTAAATCATAAATAATTGATCAAATTTAAGACAGGGTAAACTGTGCTCATCAAAACATTAGAGAGCACTAGGCTGGACCCTCGTTCTGTACTTCGTCATTTCTCTAAAGAAAAACATAAACCAATTTCTATAGACTTGCATATAGATCTTGCAACCTTTTGGTAATGACCTCAGTACGGAAAGTTCCAGTCAGAAGATCTGTAACAGCAGCAGCCTCCTGGGCCTGTAAACACAAAGCATCTTAGAGTAGTGAGGAATGCTGATCTGGGATCAGTTTTAGATCGTAATGAATAATATGATATGGACAGAGAGGACCTGATCCCAGATCAGCACTCTGCTTTGGATGGTGAACTGAGAGTTCTGGCTGAGACATCAAAAACGAATAGCTAGCAGCCATCCAACCAGTCCTGGAGAGACTGAGTGTTCCTACTCTGAGTCCTGCAGGCAGCCAATAACACATGTGTACCAGCATGCTTACTGTAAGCGCTCACTCTCCAATAACAGGCCTGGACAGGCTGCAGTGCACACTCAGTGTGTGTGTGTGTGTGTGTGTGTGTGTGTGTGTGTGTGTGTGTGTGTGTGTGTGTGTGTGTGTGTGTGTGTGTGTGTGTGTGTGTGTGTGTGTGTGTGTGTGTGTGTGTGTGTGTGTGTGTGTGTGTGTGTGTGTGTGTGTGTGTGTGTGTGTCCGCGCCTGGATAGGCTGTAGTGCACAATAACATCTCTCATTGATGAAGAATGTTATTGATGTTTAATGAGGCTCTAGTTTCCCATGTCTTCTGTCCTGATGTTTCCTGGAAACAGACACAATGAGATGTTTTCTATAAAATTTTATTTTAATATATTCTATCCTCATAGCAGCGTGGCCCATTAGATTGTAGTAGGGATTTCACAAACATGTAAAGCAGGGTGTCACGCAGTGTGTAAAGCCGTGTGTATAGCAACGTGTAAAGCAACATGTAAAGCAGGGTGTAAAGCAGGGTGTAAAGCAGTGTGTAAAGCAGTGTGTAAAGCAGTGTGTAAAGCCGTGTGTAAAGCCGTGTGTAAAGCAGTGTGTAAAGCAGGGTGTAAAGCAGTGTGTAAATCAGTGTGTAAAGCAATGTGTAAAACCGTGTGTAAAGCAGTGTGTAAAGCAGTGTGTAAAGCAGGGTGTAAATCAGTGTGTAAATCAGTGTGTAAAGCAGTGTGTAAAGCAACATGTAAAGCAGGGTGTAAAGCAGTGTGTAAAGCAACATGTAAAGCAGCGTGTAAAGCAGTGTGTAAAGCAACATGCAAAGCAGTGTGTAAAGCAGTGTGTAAAGCAACATGTAAAGCAGTGTGTAAAGCAACATGTAAAGCAGTGTGTAAAGCAGTGTGTAAAGCAACATGTAAAGCAGTGTGTAAAGCAACATGTAAAGCAGGGTGTAAAGCCGTGTGTAAAGCCGTGTGTAAAGCAACATGTAAAGCAGTGTGTAAAGCAGGGTGTAAAGCAGTGTGTAAATCTGTGTGTAAAACAGTGTGTAAAGCAACATGTAAAGCAGTGTGTAAAGCAGGGTGTAAAGCAGTGTGTAAATCTGTGTGTAAAACAGTGTGTAAAGCAACATGTAAAGCAGTGTGTAAAGCAGGGTGTAAAGCAGTGTGTAAAGCAGTGTGTAAAGCAGTGTGTAAAGCAGGGTGTAAAGCAGTGTGTAAAGCAGTGTGTAAAGCAACATGTAAAGCAGGGTGTAAAGCAGTGTGTAAAGCAGTGTGTAAAGCAACATGTAAAGCAGGGTGTAAAGCAGTGTGTAAAGCAACATGTAAAGCAGCGTGTAAAGCAGTGTGTAAAGCAGTGTGTAAAGCAACATGTAAAGCAGTGTGTAAATCAACATGTAAAGCAGTGTGTAAAGCAGTGTGTAAAGCAACATGTAAAGCAGGGTGTAAAGCCGTGTGTAAAGCAGTGTGTAAATCTGTGTGTAAAGCAGTGTGTAAAGCAACATGTAAAGCAGTGTGTAAAGCAGGGTGTAAAGCAGTGTGTAAATCTGTGTGTAAAGCAACATGTAAAACAGTGTGTAAAGCAACATGTAAAGCAGGGTGTAAAGCAACATGTAAAGCAGTGTGTAAAGCAGGGTGTAAAGCAGTGTGTAAATCTGTGTGTAAAGCAGTGTGTAAAGCAACATGTAAAGCAGTGTGTAAAGCAATGTGTAAAGCAATGTGTAAAGCAGTGTGTAAAGCAGTGTGTAAAGCAGTGTGTAAAGCAGTGTGTAAAGCAACATGTAAAGCAGTGTGTAAAGCAGTGTGTAAAGCAATGTGTAAAGCAACGTGTAAAGCAATGTGTAAAGCAAAATGTAAAGCAGGGTGTAAAGCAGTGTGTAAAGCAACATGTAAAGCAGTGGGTAAAGCAGTGTGTAAAGCAGGGTGTAAAGCAGCGTGTGAAGCAACGTGTAAAGCAACATGTAAAGCAGTGTGTAAAGCAGTGTGCGAAGCAGTGTGTAAAGCAACGTGTAAAGCAGCGTGTAAAGCAACATGTAAAGCAGTGTGTAAAGCAGTGTGCGAAGCAGTGTGTAGACTTCATGGTGTCATAATTTAGTGCACTAACATTTCAGTTGCATTTGCAGTTCAAAACATATTTGAAACAGATTAAGCCTTATTCTGGACTAAAAAACATTTTCAATGGAGATTCTCCTTTGATCTGGCTTTTTTATTGCAGGACTGTATCCGGGAAACAGGCCCAGAGTTCTTTGACTGATCCTTTCATGACAGTGGCCCAATCTGGAATATTCCCTCTCTGTTGCTCCTCTCCTGTGTAGATGTGCTGGGCATCTGCCTCTGCAACCAGCACCAATGTACTGCTAACAGTATAGCTTCCTTCACTGTCCCTGCTCCCTTACTGACCTCTGTAACCAGCACCAATGTACTGCTAACAGTATAGCTTCCTTCACTGCCCCTGCACCCTTACTGACCTCTGTAACCAGCACCAATGTACTGTTAACAGTATAGCTTCCTTCACTGTCCCTGCTCCCTTACTGACCTCTGTAACCAGCACCAATGTACTGCTAACAGTATAGCTTCCTTCACTGTCCCTGCTCCCTTACTGACCTCTGTAACCAGCACCAATGTACTGCTAACAGTATAGCTTCCTTCACTGTCCCTGCTCCCTTACTGACCTCTGTAACCAGCACCAATGTACTGCTAACAGTATAGCTTCCTTCACTGTTCACTGTCCCTGCTCCCTTACTGACCTCTGTAACCAGCACCAATGTACTGCTAACAGTATAGCTTCCTTCACTGTCCCTGCTCCCTTGCTGACCTCTGTAACCAGCACCAATGTACTGCTAACAGTACAGCTTCCTTCACTGTCCCTGCTCCCTTACTGACCTCTGTAATCAGCACCAATGTACTGCTAACAGTACAGCTTCCTTCACTGTCCCTGCTCCCTTACTGACCTCTGTAACCAGCACCAATGTACTGCTAACAGTATAGCTTCCTTCACTGTCCCTGCTCCCTTACTGACCTCTGTAACCAGCACCAATGTACTGCTAACAGTATAGCTTCCTTCACTGTCCCTGCTCCCTTACTGACCTCTGTAACCAGCACCAATGTACTGCTAACAGTACAGCTTCCTTTACTGTCCCTGCTCCCTTACTGACCTCTGTAACCAGCACCAATGTACTGCTAACAGTACAGCTTCCTTCACTGTCCCTGCTCCCTTACTGACCTCTGTAACCAGCACCACTGTACTGCTAACAGTATAGCTTCCTTCACTGCCCCTGCTCCCTTACTGACCTCTGTAACCAGCACCAATGTACTGCTAACAGCAAATCAAATCAAATCAAATTGTATTGGTCACATACACGTGTTTAGCAGATGTTATTGTGGGTGTAGAGAAATGCTTGTGCTTCAAACTCCGACAGTGCAGAAATATCTAACAAGTAATATCTAACGAATTACACAACATAAACCCAATACACACAAATCTAAGGAATGAATTCAGACTATATACATATATGGACGAGCGATGTCAGAGCGACATGGACGAAGATACACTAGAATAGTCGAGAATACAGTATATACATTTGAGATGGGTAATGCAAGACATGTCAAAATGATTAAAGTGACCAGTGTTCCATTTCTTAAAGTGGCCAGTGATTTCTAGTCTATATCTATAGGCAGCAGCCTCTAATGTGCTAGTGATGGCTGTTTAACAGTCTGATGGTCTTGAGATAGAGGCTGTTTTTCAGTCTCTCGGTCCCAGGTTTGATGCACCTCTACTGACATTTACATTTACATTTAAGTCATTTAGCAGACGCTCTTATCCAGAGCGACTTACAAATTCGCCTTCTGTATGATAATGGGATGAACAGGCAGTGGCTCAGGTGGTTGATGTCCTTGATGATCTTTTTGGCCTTCCTGTGACATTGGGTGCTGTAGGTGTCCTAGAGGGCGGGTAGTTTGCCCCCGGGAATGTGTTGGGCAGATCCCACCACACACTGGAGAGCCTTGTGGTTGCGGGCAGTGCAGGTGTCATACTAGGTGGTGATACAGCCTGACAGGATGCTCTCAATTGTGCATCTGTAAACGTTTGTGAGGTTTTTCGTGTCAAGTAAAATGTTTTTAGCCTCCTGAGGCTCCTGAGGTGCCTTCTTCACCACACTGTCTGTGTGGGTGGTCCATTTCAGTTTGTTAGTGATGTGTACACCAAGGAACTTGAAGCTTTCCACCTTCTCAACTGTGGTCCCGTCGATGTGGATAGGGGGGTGCACCCTCTGCTGTTTCCTGGCGTCCACAATGATTTGTGACGTTAAGTGAGAGGTTGTGAGCCCTCACCTCTTCCCTGTAGGCTGTCTCATCATCGTTGGTAATCAAGCCTACTACTGTTGTGTCATCTGAAACTTGATGATTGAGTTGGAGACGTGCTTAGCCTCGCAGTCATGGATGAACAGGGAGTACAGGAGGGGGCTGAGCACGCACCCTTGTGGGGCCCCAGTGTTGAGGATCAGCGAAGTGGAGGTGTTGTTTCCTACCATCCCCACCTGGGGTGGCCCGTCAGGATATCCAGGACCCAGTTGCACAGGGCGGGCTTCAGACCGAGGTCCTCAAACTTAATGATGAGCATGGAGGGTACTATGGTGTTGAATGCTGAGCTACAAAATAGCGGTAGTCAATGAACAGCATGCTTACATGCTGATTCACACATTCTCCTATAAACAGTTGATGTTGAGATGTGTCTGTTACTTGGACTCTGTAAAGCATTTATTTGGGCTACCGTTTCTGAGTCTGGTAACTCTAATAAACATATTATCTGCAGCAGTGGTAACTCTGGGTGGTCCATGTCTGTGGCGGTCCTCATGAGAGCCAGTTTCATCACAGCGCTTGATGGTTTTTGCGATTGAACTTGAATCGTTTGAAGTTCTTGACATTTTCCGTATTGACTGACCTTCATGTCATAAAGAAATTAATAACTGTCATTTGTCTTTGCTTATTTCAGCTGTTCTTTCCATAATATGGACTTGGTCTTTTACCAAATAGGGCCATCTTCTGTAAAGAGCCCCTACCTTGTTACAACACAACTGATTGGCTCAAACACATTAAGAAGGAAAGATATTCCACAAATTAACGTTTAAGTAGGCACACCTGTTAATTGAAATGGATTCCAGGTGACTACCTCATGAAGATGATTGAGAGAATGCCAAGAGGGTGCAAAGCTGTCATCAAGGCAAAGGGTGGCTATTTGAAGAATCTCAAATATATTTGTTCAACACTGTTTTGGTTATTACATGATTCCATATGTATTATTTCATAGTTTATATTGTCACTATTATTCGACAACATAAAGAAAAACCCTTGAATGAGCAGGTGTTCTAAAACTTTTGACCGGTAGTGTAGGTATTCCTCTTGTCCAGATGGGATAGGGCAGTTTGCAGAGTGATTGAGATTGATCCTTGACTAGTCTGTCAAAGCTCCTCATGAGGACAGAGGTGAGTGATGCGGGGCCATTTTAGTAATTTAGTTCAGTTACCTTTGCCTTCGTGGGCCAAGCATGGCGTCAGGAAGCATAGTGGTTAGAGTGTTGAACTAGTAACCGAAAGGTTGGAAGATCGAATCCCTGATCTGACAAGGTAAAAATCTGTTGTTCTGACCCTGAACAAGGCAGAAAACCCACTGTTCCGAGGTCGTCATTGAAAATAAGAATTTGTTCTCATAACGTTTTTCTAAACCAATCAGTTCTCCACATTGTTTCAACGTCATCACATGGGGTTTTTGGGTTGAAATGACGTGGAAACCACTTTGATTCAAACAGTTTTTGCCTCGTGGGTAGCAATTCAGTGACACGACTTCTCTCTCCTTCTCCAGAATTCAGCCCCTGTCTGAGGCCCTGGGGGATCTCTACAAGCAGTTCAACTCTCTAAAGGATGAGCTGGGAAGCCTCAGCTCCAAGTTCCACAGGATGGAGGGCTTCGTAGATGATCTGCAGGCTGGGAAACTCCCCGGCCCCTGTTTGGACCCCTCCTCAACGCCCCCATACGGAGGGTCACTCCCGGCCTCCGCTGAGGATGCCACTGAGGGCAGAGATGAGGGAACCGTTAAGAGGAGAGGTGAGGGCACCACCAAGGGCACAGATAAGGGTACAGATGAGGACTCCAGACCGAGAAAACAGCACGCGTTCAGGATCCACAGGGAATAGAGGAAGGAGGGTCCCTAGGCCTTAGTCAATGATTGACAGGTGTACTGTACAAACGATAAACATTAAACTCATCTAGTGTGGATGCTCACCAATGTTTTATACTTTATCATTATAGCTATCGTCCTTAGTCTCAACAACATCACCACTCCTCTCTGAACCAGGTCAACACAGAATTGATGATAGTGTACTGTATCTCTGTTGTCAGTACAAAGCTAACTTTCAATAACATTATCATTTATGATAGATGACTTGTGTTGATGTGTGATGGACATAATGTAGTCTAGAAATGTTCTTATCATTGGATTCATCATCTCATATTATAATAAGTGTATCCATACACAATATGTCTGTATGTAGTGTCTGTAAATACTAGGGGTGAAACGTTCACAAAACTCACTGTTCGGTACGATACGGTACAGTGGTGTCACGGTTCGGTACGATACGGTACAGTGATGTCACGGTTCGGTACGATACGGTACAGTGGTGTCACGGTTCGGTACGATACGATACAGTGGTGTCACGGTTCGGTACGATACGGTACAGTGGTGTCACGGTTCGGTACGATACGGTACAGTGGCGTCACGGTTCGGTACGATACGGTACAGTGGTGTCACGGTTCGGTACGATACGGTACAGTGGTGTCACGGTTCGGTGCACGATACGGTACAGTGGTGTCACGGTTCGGTATGATACGGTACAGTGGTGTCACGGTTCGGTACGATACGCTACAGTGGTGTCACGGTTCGGTACGATACGCTACAGTGGTGTCACGGTTCGGTACGGAACAGTGGTGTCACGGTTCGGTACGATACGCTACAGTGGTGTCACGGTTCGGTACGATACGCTACAGTGGTGTCACGGTTCAGTTTCAATACAACAACAAAATAAATGTCATTTTGTTTTTAGATTTTCCATGTATTATAATAGTAAACAGGGCAGCTTGAATTCCCAGGAGCAGATGGAAACAAAGGGACAACAAAAACCAGCAGTGCCTGTCAACAACAGTGTGTAGTCCAGCAGCATACATCAACATTAAGTCACATAGCAGTGCCTTAAACACAATAGGACCCCTTGAGGCTGGTTACT
This sequence comes from Oncorhynchus gorbuscha, assembly GCF_021184085.1. Taxonomy (NCBI): domain Eukaryota; kingdom Metazoa; phylum Chordata; class Actinopteri; order Salmoniformes; family Salmonidae; genus Oncorhynchus; species Oncorhynchus gorbuscha. The sequence continues at coordinate 504,174 of NW_025745438.1, forward strand.
TGAAAAAAAGAAGATGAAGAAGATTAGTCTATCTACATTATCTTCAGTGAACACAGCTCGACTTGCTGTGACAATGTCAGCCGCTGTGGAGAGTACCCTCTCGCTAGGGACAGAGGTCCCAGGCACAGCCAGGCAGCTGTGGAGAATACCCTCTTGCTAGCGACAGAGGTCCCAGGCACAGCCAGGCAGCTGTGGAGAATACCCTCTCGCTATGGGCAGAGGTCCCAGGCACAGCCAGGCAGCTGTGGAGAATACCCTCTCACTAGGGACAGAGGTCCCAGACACAGCCAGGTAGCTGTGGAGAATACCCTCTCGCTAGGGACAGAGGTCCCAGACACAGCCAGGTAGCACCTTGCTAACATGGCAACATGAGGGTATATTAACTCTTTGGTCTTCCACCATGTCAGTGGATCAGCATCCAGGGGAATACAGTCCACTTCCCTGTATGAGGTCACCTCCCCCTCTATGACCTTGACCTTTGACTTGGTTCCCTGCTCCTGGGTCCTGAACAAATCCCCAGAAAGCTCAGCCACGGCAGACTTGTTTTCTGGAGGAGAAACCCTGTCGTCTGCCGTCTCTGGAGAGGGGTTGGCTCCTGTGGCATCTGTGGCTTGACCCTGCAGAATTAAATTAGATGAAAATGACTCTCTCTGGGACTTGAACCGGGGCTCCAAAGCGGTGCTCTT